>NC_135902.1:47457165-47729923 GCF_964194155.1 Cetorhinus maximus | reverse complement strand
GCGGATTATGGAGACGGCGGGTCCCTATCTGAACAGCTCTGCCCTGCTGTCTCCGCTGGGTGCCCTCCGCTGTCTGCAGACTCTGTTCGGATGTGTCACCCTGAGCCTGGTCGCTCACGACGGGGGTTTCGGCGCCGCTTACGGCCACTTCTGCATGTTCGCCTGGTGCTTCTGCCTGGCCCTCAGCGCCCTGATCCTCTCCTTCGAGTTCACCCGGCTGCACAGCTGCCTGACCATCTCCTGGGACAACTTCACCATCTCCTTCGCCATGCTGGCCACCCTCATGTACGTGACGGCCACGGTCATCTACCCCGTCTACTTCGTGGAGCTGGACTGCCAGGACTGTCAGTCCAGGAACTTCAGGATTTCGGCCACCGCCTCCTCGGCTGTCGCCTGCATCGCCTACGCCGTGGAGATCCACCTGACCCGGGCCAAACCGGGCCACATCGGTGCCTACATGGCCACCACCTCGGGGCTCCTCAAGGTGGTCCAGGCTTATGTAGCCTGCATCATCTTCGGAGCCCTGCTGAATGGCAGCCAGTACAGTCGCTACACAGCCACCCAGTGGTGTGTGGTGGTCTACTCCATCTGCTTCATCCTCACCGCCCTGGTCATTGCCCTCAACGTCTCCGGGAGAACTGGCATGCTGAGGTGCCCCTTCGACAGGGTGGTGGTCCTCTACACCTTCCTGGCCACCCTGATGTACCTGAGCGCCGCGGTCATCTGGCCCATCTTCTGCTTTGACAACAAGTATGGCTCAATGGACAGGCCAGCGAGTTGCTCAATGGGGGACTGCCCCTGGGATAGCCAGCTGATCATCGCTATCTTCACCTACATCAACCTCATTCTGTACATTGTCGACCTGATCTACTCACAGAAGATTCGTTACATTGCAGAGCCTTGAAGAAGCAACACCTTTATTATTATTACGATTATTGGTTTGTGACAGTCTCTATGCAAAAAGAATGGCCTACAAATGCCTGAAGGAAGACTGCACCTCATCTCGCCTGGAATGTTGGCTCATTGTTAAAGTTCACATACAATCGGTCCCTTTTAGTTGATAACTTGCAAGCATTCTTAAACTGTCTTCGCAGGGAATATCAGGGATATGTGTGTGTGTGTGCTGGACAGTGGGTTCAATGTTATTATAGAAAGTGACATAGTTGTTACAGCACCTGGCACTACTATTTATTATATTGGGGGGGCGTTATTATTTTTATTTTTGGTTTCTGTGAGGGACAGGGCAGAAAAGCAAAATCTAATCTAAGGTTTTCTATTGGACGCAAATGTGTGATGACAGGGAAATGAGTGGTAGGTGGTACCAAAGTAAAGGGAAAGGAGAGGGTATGTTCTACCTACTGTACAGTGGCCCCAGCTAATTTAAAATTCAAAGATTTGTCATATCTTTGTCCGTAGTGCAAAAATGGCCTAGAAATATTAGCACAGAAATTTAAACCCTGGTGCTCTGTTTGCGTGAACATTACAGCTCACCATTTTGGAGGTTAACATACTTGCCTTAAAGTGGTTTAAGTTTTAGTTGCTGTGATCTTTGTGTATGGCATTGCCAGGTAATTAAAGCACAGAAACAGGTCATTTGACCCATCAGGTCCTTGCTGGTGTTTATCTTCCATATGGAGCTTCCTCCCATCCCTCTTCATAGACCCACAACTGTTTCTTTCTCTCTTGTGTGTTTATCCAGCTTCCCTTTAAATGCACCTATTTTGTTCACCTCAACCACATCCAGTGGTAACAAACTCCACATTCTCACCATTCTCTGGATAAAGAAGTTTCTCCTGAATCCTCTATTCAGTTTATTCGTAACTGTCTTGTTTTTAATCCCCCCAGGTTCTGGCCTTATCGAACGTTCTACCCTGTCAGAGCCATTCATAATCTTGAAGATCTCTATCAGGTCAGCCCCAGTCTTCTCTTTTCTACAAAAAATAGCCCACCTTATTCAATCTTTCCTGTTAGGTATAACCTCTCAGTTCTATTATCATTCTAGTAATTTTTTTGTACCTATTCAATGCCTCTATATTTACTTTTTATAACCTTGGAGACCAGAATTGTTCACAGTACTGCATGTGTGCTCTAATCGAGGTTCGATGCAATTTTAACTTAACTTCTCTGCTTTTAAATTCTATCCATCTAGAAATGAACCCAGTGCTTTGTTTACTTTTTGTGGCCTTATTAACCTGCGTTGTTACTTTTAATTGCGGTAACACCTTAACAGTTGAATCTAAAATAACAGCATTATTATGAAGTAATGTTGTAATATTTTGTAGTGCAGAGGGAGGCCATTTGGCCTATCATGCTTCTGCTGCCCCTTTGAAAGTGCCCTCTTCATCTCATTCACATACCTCCTCTGCAACAAAATGCAGTTCACCTTTAAAGTGAAGCAGCAAAATGTTCTCAATTATGAAATGTGATTGACCTTATCTTTGTCTGACTTGATCTTTATTTTTGGGATGTTGCTAAGTCCATATTGGACTAACTGTGACGTCATAGGCATGTGCCTGGATACCAGGCAAGGCATAGGGTTGATGCAAGCAGGAGCTTATTTGTCACATAACAGAAGTTTACATTTTTAAACAAAAAGCCAAATCACTAGCAGCAACTAATTGTGTACGAAAGTAGCTTGAGTTACCTCATGAAATTAAACCTCGGGCTGTTCTGCTTTACAAGGCTGCTTTGAATGTATATCTCAGGATTTAAGTCCAATGTTTAAATGGTAGAGATTTTCTTTGGGAGAAAGATGGAACGTGTGGATCACTTGGCTGTTGTTTTTAATAGGTTTGAATTTCAGCCAGGGGAAGTGATAAAAGGACGCTCTTTGTACTATTTCAGTGGAATCAGCAAGTTTTACTGACGCATTAGGGAGACTGAAGCAGAAATATATATCCAGCTAGGCCTGATAATAGCATCTACTGAATACTTTCAAATGCTGGAAAGCTCCCCTGACTCTCATTTTCTGGGCAGAATATGGCTTCTGCGTGTAGATGCATGAGTACATTTTAAATCTACATTTGCTCAGATTTAGTGCCTTGAAACCTGAACTAAGATCAAAGTGTCATTATTAAATAACATGTAGCACAGCGTATAGCATGACAACACTGCAATGAAGTCTCATTTAAAAGCAATAGAGTACAAACTGTTTAATGCCATTTTGGGGGGGGGGGAAACATAAAGCCTGTAATTATAAATTAACGTCAATTTATCCTGGAATAACAATAACATTTGTCAACACTGTGTACCAAAAATAAAAGGTGCATATTGCCTCATGTTTCTATCTTACACTTTGCGATGCATCCAATTATTATCAGATGCAGGAAAAACTGGTTATCCTGTTGTAATGAAAGTAAAATTGAAAGTGCTGTAAGCAGGGCAAAGGAGACAGCAACTTTGGAGAGAGTTGTCATTTTGGGTGTTTTGTCAGAACTGGGAAGAACAGAAAGTTCATTCGAAACAAGTACAACGAATGCTGGAGAGGCTGAAACAAAAACAGAAAACACTTGAAACACTGAAATGCGAGGTCCCTTTTTTGTTGCCTTTTCTTCCCATTACTGTGAAACTCTGCTTGTGTGAAAATGCTGGTTGCCTAAGAAAGAAAGTATTTAAATAATGTCCCTTATCACGTTTTCAGGATGTCCCAAAGTATATCACAACCAATCAATGACTCTGCAGTGCCATCGCTTTTGCGATGTATGCAAATACCACAGCCAACTTGCACACAGTAAGGCCCCATAGAATTCAGATGAATGATTAGGCTGCCTATAGTATTTTGGCAGTTAAATGTTGGCTAGGACACCATGGGAGCTCCTCTGCTACTACTTTGAGGTCTTTTAAGGGGGAGGTAGTGGTCATGTCACTGGACTAGTAATCCAGGGGCCCAGCCCAATGCTCTGGGGACATGAATTTAAACCCCACCACAGCAGCTGGTGGAACTTAAATTCAATTAATAAAAATCTGGAATTAGAAACTAGTACCAGTAATGGTGACCATGAAACCATTGTTGTAAAAAACCATCTGGTTCACTTACGAAGGAAATCTACCTGGTCTGGCCTACATTTGACTCC
Source organism: Cetorhinus maximus (assembly GCF_964194155.1). NCBI lineage: Eukaryota > Metazoa > Chordata > Chondrichthyes > Lamniformes > Cetorhinidae > Cetorhinus > Cetorhinus maximus. The sequence goes on along the minus strand of NC_135902.1, from coordinate 47,725,850 downwards.
AGACCCACAGCAATGTGGTTGACTCTTAATCACTCTCTGAAATGGCCTAGCAAGCCACTAAGTTGTATCAAACTGCTAGAAAGTCTAAAAAGGAATGAACTCCCTTCCTAAAAACACTGTGGGTGTACCAACTCCACATGCACTGCAGCGGTTCAAGAAGGTGGCTTGACACCAGCTGCTCAAGGGCAATTAAGGATGGGCAATAAATATTGGCCTAGCCAGCGATGAATAAAAAAAACCCCACTGGAACAGGTAGATGTACATTTGCTTGGCTGTGTTATGTATAAGACTGCACCCACTCTGATAGTGCAACTCTGTCAGTATTGCACTGAAATGTAAGTCTAGATTTATGTGCCCAAGTCTTGGGATAGAGTTTAAATCCACAACTTTGTGATTCAATGCCAAAATAACGACCTTTGCATTAAGCTGACACTGGAATTGTTATGGTGAATTTCTTCCACCTTATGGTAAACTTGAGTGCTTGTCTTTCATTGCAAAAACAGTCTAAGCAGCATTAAGAAGTTCAGCATTCATCAGAGGAAGCCAGCACTCCTTGTGGCAAAGTTTGTAATTTACGTTTCTGTACTAATTTATCCCTTGATTGTGAATTTTTAAAAGCATTCAGTTTCACTCAGGCAATAGTCTATTTCATGAAGTTTTTTTTTTGTGAATGTATTTTAATGCTAGAGAATGGACCACAGCGTTTCAGGTGACCTATATCTGATTCAAGCATTTACATTAAGGTTAATAATGCTGGTCAAGTATAGCATGATTAGATGCAGACTAAAGCACTCTCTGCTCTACTGGAAAAATATGTCTGAGTGCAAACCCCCAACTAAACACCAGCCACTCCATTTGAACAATATTTTCCATTCCCACTCATCTATTAACTGCCTTGAACAGGGTAGTCAGTTAGGGCAGCTTTTTCCTATCGATGCATCAAGAGTAATTTTACAGAGAAGCCTTGTAGCCGCTGGATATTGGAGATACCTTAAATAAAAACACAGAGGCTGGAAAGACGCAGCAGGTCAGGCATTATCTGTGGCGAGGGAAACAGTTAATATTTCAGGTCAATAGCCTTTCATTGGAGCCGGTAAGAGTTAAGAGACATGACTGCTTTTGAGCAAGTTCAGAGGCGGGGAAAGAGGGGAGGGCGGAAGAACAAAAGGCAAAGGTCTGTTACGGGATAGAAGGCAGGAGAAATTAGATGACGAAGGGGGTGATGGTGCAAGGCAAAATGGAGTGATTACGGGACAAGTAAACAAAAAGATGGGTCTAGATTTATTGCTTAACAAATTGTGTAGCCGGTTTCAGATTGGGCTTTCCACCTGAAGAAGACAGGAATGCAATGGTTTTGGATTTGGGAGGGCTTATCAACGTGGGATATTCGACACTGTAATGGTGAACTGAACTTGCTGCTCTATAACACAATGCACAGCCAGTCTACATCCCACCCGTACCCATGTTAGGCAAATCCAGAATAGGCAAAGCTTGACGTCTTTAAATGGCTGCATACACTAGGGTTTGGTTTCGCCAAAACTTGCTCTGACGGCACATGTCATTCTTCTTTTGCCTCTTTGTTTCATTTAAGCCTTCTCTTTTCCAGCGCCGACAAAGGGCCACCATCTGCATTAGTAGGATGTTTTGAATAAAAACAGAAGAGACTGAAAATACTCGGCAGGTCAGACAGCACCTGTAGAGGAAGAAATGAAGTTAACGTTTCAGGTTGAAGACATTGCATCAGAACTCTCTTTTCTCTTTCCCATGCATTCAGGGGAAGTTAGAAAGAAAAATGAGGGAGGGAGAAAGAAATAGAAGGTTACGTTGATAGTTTCAAATGAAGAGGGGTCAAGGAGGCTCACATGAAACATAAATTTCACTAGGCCAATTGGGCTGAGTGGTTTATTTATGTGCGGTATGTTCAATATAATTCAATGCAATTTTCTGTTTCTACATCAGGTTTTCATCCTTTGCAGTTTTATTTCTTTCTTCTTATTTCCTATTTGATTTGATTTTATTGCTCTTCCATCCATCCAGATATATCAGTGTTTCTCTCTTTTTGTCTGGATTTTTGTCTTTCGTCCATTCCACTGTGTGTTCTTCCCCTTTTCTAACCTTGTTTGTGGCTGTGTATTTGCTGGAGTCGGTTTTCTCAGCGACTAGTTTTTCTCTGCTCCTTCTTTTCGTCAATGCTGTAAGGGGTCTGGGGTGTCCTTTTTATTTTTGGTTCAGTTCCTCCCAAACGTGCATTTCCCCTTTTCAGACACTGATTGTCCTGCTGCATATTTTCAGCATCAGCAGCAAACCTTTCATGTTGATGTTCCAGAACCTGCCTCTAATTACGTCTTAATGGGAATGAGCCAAGGCAAACATCGCTAATTCCGGAGATGCACTGTTTTACACACAGCATTTACAATGTCCTACTCATAGACATGCATATACAAATTGGTCAATGGATTTTGGTATGTTAGATTGGATTAGAACAGTGTGCAATCAGAAGACACAGTAACATTAACAACCTGTGCTTATATAGCACCTTTAATACTGTAAGTATCTAAGGTGTTAGGTGAGTTTTCAACTCAAGTGTAACGCCTAGCCATATAAAGAGATATCAGGACCAAAAGGTGACCAAAAGCTTGGTCAAAGACATGGGGCTGGATTTTTATGTTGATCGGGCGTGAAATGGCGCGCGATGGTGTCTGGCGAGTGTCCTGACTTCACTTGGCAGGCACGTGCAAAAGTCAGAAGTGCGCCCGCTGACAATTAAGCCCAACAACGGTGCAATTGTCTGCTGTTTTCCATTGCCCGTCCAACCTTACGGTTGGTGGACGGGCGAATCGGCCAGGCGGCCTTTACATTTTCCATCAAACCTCATCCAAGGGCGGGATGAGGTTTCCGCGATGAAATAAAATAAGAATAGAAATCTGTGGGCGTTTTTATCATCTATATTTTCAGGTGCCTGATTGTGATGCTCGATCATTTTTTTCTTGCTTTTTAAAACTTTATTGGAACATTTTCGGGTCTGCAGCTCCCTGAGGCAGCTCTCTGCGTTGAGGGAGCTTTCTCTCAGCGTTCGCCCACACCTGTGTTGATGTCATCGCCCACCCTCCTCCTGCCCCCACTCTGGCAGCGCTGAGCTTTTCAGCGCATGCTTCACGCTGGCTGGCCTCTAATTGGTCAGCCAGCGTGAAATTGTAATCGGGGGCCAATCACAGTCAGCGGTCCCTATTCCCGGCCAATCCCACGCCCGCTGATCATGTCTGCCCGTCGATCTAAAAATTCAGGCCATGGGCTTGAATGAGAACTAGGACCCTTCAATTGCCTGTTTGTCAACAACATTTATATTTAAAACACGAATTCTATTTCACTATTATACATAATGTATAAATATATCCTGCACATTTTAACTTAGCTATATTTGGTTATCTGGTGAAGTCTAGGTTTTGAAGCAATGCAGTGATGGTATACATCCTTTCAGCCTGGAGAGATTAAAGAAAAGCTTCTGAGATGCTAATGTCCAGTCAGCCTGTCTCCAACATGACCTCTTTTTTTACCGAAACTTTGAAAAATGCATTGTTATCTTTGCTACAGAACATTCTGTGAACTAAGAAACATGCAGATTAAAGTATTTGCTTTGCCCACAAAATCATTCAGCAGAACTGCTGCAGATGATTTCCCAACACTCAACTGTTACATTAATACAATTATTTTAGCTTCTACCATGGCCTGGCTGCTTGAATTGGTTTTTAAGTAATTGTTTTGACTCTGTAACAGAGTTTGATGTTTGTGCATCATAATGAATTCACACTCATTGCAAAACATTTATATATATATATATATGCATACAATATATGTATATATTAGATATACATAAATATATTTGTATATATGTATAGGTCATTGAATCATAGAATAGCATCATGCAGGACAGAAGGAGACCATTCAGCCCATCATGTTTGTACCAGTTCTTTGAACAGTTATCCAATTAGTTCTTTTCCTCTATTCTTTCCACACAGCCCTGAAAATATCTCCTTTTCAAGTACATATGTATATCCAAATCCCTTTTGATTACTGAATCTGCCTCTGCCATTGTTTCAGGCAATGCAGCCCAGATAACTCATTGCATAAAAAAATTCTCATCAATTCCCCCTGGATTTTTTTTGCCAATTATCTTAAATCTGTGTCCTCTGGTTACTCACCCTTTGCCACTGGAAGCAGTTTCTCCTTATTTACTCTTATGAAAGCAATTCATGATTTGAACCTCTCTGTCAAATCTCCCCTTAATCTTCTCTGCTCTAAGGAGAACAATCCCAGTTTCTCTAGTTGAAGAGTCCTGTTCTGTTGAAGAGTCATACGGACTCAAAACGTTAACTGTGTTCCTCTCCGCAGATGCTGCCAGACCTGCTGAGTTTTTCCAGGTATTTTTGTTTTTGTCCCAGTTTCTCTCGTCTCTTAATTAAATATACAAGCTTAACTTGGGTTTTTTTTATTCAGGACGTCCCTCCGAACCTGAACAATAATACAAACCTTCCAGGATTTGGTTATATGAGCAATGCTTATTTTTGAATCATAAGCATAAACATTAATAAAATAAATGTAGTTACTGCAACTGCTTAGGATGAATTATAAAATGTAAAGACATATTTTAAGATACTCCTGTTGAGTTAGTCACCCCATACTGGTTTTCTTCTCAGCAATACCCGTGTTTAGCTCTCTAACTGCGCCATTGACTATCTGTGTGAGAGGTCTATTAGTGTATGTACATATAAGAACATAAGAACTAGGAGCAGGAGTAGGCAATCCAGCCCCTCGAGCCTGCCCCGCCATTCAATACAATCATGGCTGATCTCATTTCAGCCTCAACTCCAATTTCCTGCCCTCTCCCCATAACCTTTCAACCCGTTACTAATTAAAAATCTGTCTATCTCCTATATATCTGTCTATATATGTTATACTTTTAAGGTTACCTCAGAAAAGGCAGAACTCCTTTAATGCTTTATGCAACAAAATGGTCATAATAATTTTTACTCAACTTCACCTCTGCGTATTCCCAACAAAGTCCCTTAATGTGTTCCCAAATGAGCCTTCTCCATTTAGGTCAGTCACAGGACAGGGACTCCAATGAGTCATCGGGGATGTTTGACCTCTTCAGTGATGCTTTGAGGACATCCCTAAAGCTGTCCTCCTGGGAGTCTCGTGCTGTGACCAAGTTCTGAGTAGCGCAGTTGGTTCGAGAGTCTGGTGTCAGGCATTTGATCGGCAGGTCCTGTCCAGCGGAACTGGTTTTGAGCGATTAGTGCCTCGGTGCTGGGCATGTTGGCTTGTTGCAGCCGTTACATCCTGTAACTTAACTGTATAAGTTTAGTATACACGTACAGTGAGTTACAGGGCAAACGACCTTACCTTTTATAGAAAAAAATGCTACAGGATTGTACGCAACATATCAATCAAGGGAATGAAGACCTGCATTTATCTAGCACCCTTTCACAATTTCAGGATCTTCCAAAGTGCATCTCAGCCCATTAAGCACTTTCGAAGTGTAGTTGTACTGTAGAAAATGCAGCAGCCAGTTTGCTCACAAGAAAATCCCATAATGGGTGATTTGAGTTGGGTGTTCAACATATTAAGGGGAACAAATAGGGCAGATAGAAAGTGTTTCCATTAGGTGGGGAGTACAGGACTCAGGGGTATAGTCGAAAAATTAGAGTTAGACCTTTTCAGGAGTGAAATTAGGAAATACTTCTACACACAAAGGGAAGGAAAAGTTTGGAACTCTTCCACAAATAACAATTGATGTTACATCAACTGCTAATTTTAAATATTAGAATAATAGACTTTTGCTAACCTAATTCATTAAGGGATATGGGATGACATGAATTTTGATTATAGATCAGTCATGACCTCATTGAATGCTGAAACAGGTTTGAGGGCTTAATTGACCTACTCTTGTTCCTATGTTCTAAAAGCAGCAACGTGCTAATGATCAGATAATCTTATGATGTTGATTGAAGGATTAATGTTGACCAGCATATGACAGCTAACCCTTCCCCTGTTCTGCAAAATAGTGCAAAGCAAACATGCCAACTCTCACGGTGACATCTAAGATAAGCTTCACCCAAGATCTCCTGATATTTTTATAAATATTGGGATGCTAATATCCTGGCATCATAATGCCTCGGCTTACATCTGAACTGACCAATCAGCAATAGCTACTCAATAGAGGGGGGAAACAACTCTGCTCGGTTTTGTCTCAATGCACTACCCCCTCCTACTTTACAATTCATAAAGGGCAAATACTGTGTGGTGCAAGACCCTTTTTTGTTGCTTTCCTTTTGCAAAAAAAAAACAAAGAGGCATTCCTCTCAAAGTTCCCTCTTTCTCTAGAAGGGCTCACCCAATAAAGAACTGAACTATAAAAGAAAAGGAAACTTTATAAAATGAAATATGATCACTTTTGTCCAGCTGTCATCCCAGTCATTCTCACAGGAACCTTATACTGAGATGCATCACAACGCGGTGATAGCTGGTAGGATTTTTAAAGTGTCCTTCGTAAAGCATTTTCAAATGCAGTAATATAGCTTTTGTAAAGGACCTGGACCTGTTAGGGATTAAATAAACCACAATGGAAATTTATAAAACAACTATCAATCTATGTTGGCAAGGCTTAACATAATAACAACTCATGATTTTTATAACAAATCTTTTGATTTTGAAGATTATTGATAAGTCTGACCACTGAGATAGTTTGCGTCCACCGTGGAGAGCATTCAGGGCTTTGATTAGGCTGTCTCATCAGAAAGGTGGCACCTCCGACAGTGCAGCGCTCTCTGGGCACGGGCGCAGGGAGTGTCAGCCTGGATTTTGTGCTCAAGTCTCTCGACAGTAAAAGACAAGCCACTCTTTAAGCCAGTGTCTTTTTTTTAATTCATGGGACGTGGGTGTCACTGGTTAGGCCAGCATTTATTGCCCATCCTCTAATTGCCCTTGTTCAGAGGGCATTTGAGAGTCAGCCACATTGCGGTGGGTCTGGAGTCACATGTAGGCCAGACCAGGTAAGGACGGCAGATTTCCTTCCCTGAAGGACATTAGTGAACCAGATGGGTTTTTACAACAATCGGCAATAGTTTTAATTCCAGATTTTTACTGAATTCAGATTCCACCATCTGCTGTGGCTGGATTCAAACCCAGGTCCCCAGGGTATTACTCAGAGGTCCAGCGACACCATCCCCTCCCCTAGCTCTTTATTCTGATGAAGAGTCATAGGGACTGGAAACGTTAACTGTGTTCCTCTCCACAGATGCTGTCAGACCTGTCAGAGTTTTTCCAGCTATTTTTGTTTTTGTTTCAGATTTCCCAGCATCCGCAGTTTTTTGTGCTTTTATCCCCTAACTCTTGTTGGGGGTGAGAGTTCGGCAATGCCACTCTCAGGCTCTGAATGGGCCAACAGGGAGTTGTGGTTGACACAGGGACCTCCCCGCTCCGGCCTGTGAAATGATGCAATGCTGAGCTCCTGTTGCGAGGCGGATCCGACTCTCGGGCCAGGAACCCCGCCCTGCTCTTTACCTATTGGTGCACCCCGGTCGGGTGGGCGGAGCCTAGCTGCAACTCTCGAGCCCATTGGTGGAGGCGGCCGTCGCTCTGGAGGCTGGCTTGGTTTGACACTTCTCTCGGCCACGTTGGCCAGGCTGGTTCCCCCGGAGCAGTGCGGAAGGTAAAGGGGCTGCAGTTTACTGGGGATGTGGGATCGACCCTAAATCTCCCCCCTACCCCCCACCCCACCCCGGGCAGGGTGACTGATGTCCGCCTGGTTTTTTGTGTTCTAGGTGAGGGTCGGCGAGGTGTTCCGGATCGCTGTCACAAAGGGATAGAGCCATGAGTGTCGGATTCATTGGAGCGGGCCAGTTAGCCTTTGCTCTGGCCCGGGGATTCACGGCTGCAGGTGAGAGGTCAGGTAAAGCTCTGTTGTGGAGGGGGCTGCTGTCTGTCTTCACAGGCAACTCGGAAACACTGGCTGAGAGTCTGACATGTCGCTTATCAACAGAGGACCTCCCCAGCATTGCTACAGCTCCCTCAGTGTAACTCTTTCGAGTACATTCACAGTTCTTGACTTTTTTTTTTGTTCAAGTCCTGGAGTGGGACATGAACCCACAACCTTCTGATTCAAAGGTGAGGGTGCTATGAACTGAGCCACAGCTGACACCTCGCTCCCTCAGTGTAGAACGTCCCAATTAACAATTGGCCAGATTGATTGATTGAAGGAGTGAATAGTCTCTGGACATCTCTCAGGTCCTATGTTTTTGGATATCAGGTTCGCTTTGTCCACCCTTGATACTAACAGGTTAGTTGGTGCTTGAAACAATATAGGCAGAGAGATCGATTAACTGAACAAACACGGGTGGGTGGTTTGTTGGAACTAAGAACAGAGCACCGACCCCTTGTGTGCTTCTACAATCACCTCCAGCTCTGGACTTAGTTACCCAAGGAGCCTGCGCTGTGTAGCCAATTGGCCAATACAGTCACATGGTCAACTAACTACATTCTCTTAGCGCGCCACTTTACCACATCCCTCCCTCTTTGAAAGTACAATTGACAAGCATCACAACATCCCACCTATTTACATGAATAACTATTTACAAGTCAAGTCTCTCAGGAGGCTTCCTCGGACTTTTCGAGTGTCGTAGCTCAACGGCTGGTTTATCTGAGAGCCCCTTCTCAGGGGTCAACTGTCCACCAGGCTCTTCGGTGGAAGTGGGCAAGTTTGTGTCTTCAACTCTCTCGGGTCCAACAGGCCCCACCAGCATTTCCAAATCATGTCACATATTTTCCACGTGCGGTGCAGACTCAAACGCAAATGATCACAGTGTTCCTTCTTGTGGGACTGTCTCTCTTCTCTGGAGACAATCCACATGTCGTTTAATTATTCGGCCGTTTACCATACATTGTAGGAGAGAGGACCTGTCAAGGCTCTCACTTTGCCTAATAGCCAATTGGGCCCATCTCCAAAGATCTTCACGAGGACTTTTTCTCCCATCGTGAAATTTCTTTCATGATTATGGCCATCATGTCTAGTCTTCTGGGCCTCTTGAATTCTCTCCACCCTCCCCCCTAAGTTGGCCTGATAAGAGTTAGACGGGTGAGGAGCCATCTCTTCATTAGTAATTCAGCGGGGGCAATACCGGTGGCCGTGTGTGGTGTCGTCCAGTATGTGAACAGGAACCGTGACAATCTGGTGCTGATGGAATCCCTGTCCAGCTCTTTCATCCCGGACTTAAAAGTTTGGACCGCCTGCTCAGCCAAACCATTAGAGGCGGGGTGGTAAGACGAGGTTTTAATAGGAGTTATTCCGCTGAGGGTTATAAACCTGTGGAACTCCCTGCTGGTAAATGCAGTGCCATTGTCTGACACGAGCACCCCTGGTAACCCGTGCACTGCAAAACTCTGTCACAAACGGTCTATGGTGGTAGCAGACGTGGGTGACCGGACTTCGTAGACATCCATCCACTTGGAGTGGGCGTCTATTAGTAAAAGGAACATTGTGCCCAAGAAGGGCCCCATGTAGTCGACTGGAGGCGCATCCATGGCCGCCCCACCCATTCCCAGGAATGCAGTGGAGCTAAGGTGGGTAGCTTTTGTACCTGCTGGCATTGAAGACAACTTTTGACTAAGGTTTCAATATCTGCGTCCATTCCTGGCCACCACAAGTAGAACATCTTCATCCTACTAATGCCAGGGTCAGCACTATGTAATTCGGCCAGTAATGGCCTTCGCCCTCTCGGGGGGCAGGATAACCCTGGCTCCCCAGAGCAATATCCCATCCTGGCAGGTGAGCTCATAGCTGCGATTGAAATAGGGCTTCAGGCCATCAGACTTTGGCTCGCCTGACCATCCATTCAAGATCTACTCCCGGGCATCAAATAAAAGCGTATCCCAGCTGGTCCACTCACAGATTTGTTTGACCTGGACAGGAGAGGAATCTAAAAGATTTAGTACTAAGACAAGTTCCTGGGGAATTGGAACCTTCAAGTTGTTATCTGGCAGGGGGAGGTGGCTCAGAGCATCAGCATGTGTGATCTGGCTTCCCGATCGGTGAGTAAAAGTGTATTCGTAAGCAGCCAATATCAGTGCCCACCTCTGGATGTGAGCAGATGTGATGGGGGGTATTGCCTTATCCTCTCGAAATAATCCAAGCAGAGGCTTGTGGTTGGATATAATGTGGAAATGGCGACCGTGGAGGTATTGATGGAATTCCCGAACACCAAACACAACAGACAGACCCTCCTTCTCAATTTGAGAATATTGTTGCTCTGCAGCACTGAGCGTGTGAGATGTATGCCCAATGGGTCGTTCGGAGCCATCCACCATCCGATGTGAAAGTAAAGCCCCTACTCCATACGGGGATACTTCACAAATTAAAATCAATTCTTTCCTTGGTTAAAGTAGGGCCAATGATCTTAACAATTGCTTTACCTTCAGAAAAGCATCCTGGTGAGGAGGTTGCCAAATCCCTTTGTGGTTTTTCTTAAGCAATGCAGAAAGAGGCCATTCAGCCCATCATGTCCATGCTGGCCAAAGAAAGAGCGAAAGAAAAGAAACTAAGCCTCCCATTTTTAACCCCACTTTCCAGCACCTGCTCCATAGCCTTGCAGGTTACAGCATTTCAGGTACAGATCCAGGCACCTTTTAAATGAGTTGAGCATTTCAGCCTCAACCACCAACTTAGGCAGAGAATTCCAGATGCCCACCACCCTCTGGGTGAAAAGTTTTTCCTTGTGTCCCCTCTCATACCAATCACCTTGTGAACTTTGAGTACAGGATGAATTCACAGATCAACAGGAGCTCCTTCAGAATGTAAGCAATGACAGTTGTTAGCATGGCACCACCTTACATGGGGTGTTGGAAAAAGCAACACATGAACTTTGGGAGAATTACTAGCTGTAGCCTCTGTAAAACCCCCTCTGTCATTATATTTTTAAAGCAATGTGTAATCTGACTTCTTTTGAGAAATACCATGGGTGATCTGTCAGCATGCTAAGTGAGACTGGTAACAACTCCTGGTGAGTTCGAAGGTGGGGGTGGGTGTGATCAGGTGGGAGATTCCCGTCTCCTTCCGATTAAATTCGGGGTGGGAAGGCTTGCTGGTGGCCTTTACGCCCAGAGCCAACTGAGACCCTTAAATGGCCACTCATGGGCCTCATCCCACTGCCACTGGTATTCGCCCAGTGGCGGGTGGAGTCTCACCATCTGGAAAGGCTGCCCAAGGAACCCTGTTTGGATTTGCCTGCAGCCATCTTGGGGGCGGGGTGGGCTGCCTTGTGCTCAGGCACCTTGTGCCCGATTTGCAGGACCTGGCACCAGGAAAGGTTTGCCCCCCCCACCCCACCTTGTTGTTGACCCAAACCCCTCCCCATTCCCGCTCAGTGTCTCCCATCCTGGGAACCTCATCCCGCCCCACTTGTCTTCGGAGGATCTATCTCTGATCCTCTGGGTAGGCCCCAGTGTAATACTGGTAGTTGCCACTGCTCCTGGTGGCGCCGCTGGTACTGCAAAGCTGTTTTGGCCTCTGGCTGGTCGCTCTTGCGGCAGGATATCTGTCGCAGACATGGCAGTGCAGCAATTAAATGGCCCCAGAGGAGCCGCCAGCCCTGGCAGCTGGGTTTCCGTTACCAGTTGAAAACTTTATTCCATCGGGGCTCCCAGAAGTCACAGGATCGCAGAATTGTTACAGCACAGGAGGAGGCCATTCGGCCCATCGTGCCTGTATTGGCTCTCCGAATGAGCAATTCACCCAGTGCCTTTCCCCCACCTATGGGTTGGGCGAAAGTGCCACCAGACTTTGTAGTGGACGGCGGGTGCCCTTGCTGCTCAGAAGTAGTCATTTAGCTGGTAAGGCCACTCATTCATGGGGAGAATATAAAACTAAACTCTGGTTTGCTCTATTGGCTGAGATGTCATTGGCGATTAGTTTGCATTGTGAAGCAACGTTGTAGCTGCAGATGACCATTAACCTGGAATGAGTGAGAGTTTCCATCTGGCACCTATGTTCTGTGTTAGCACATGTTGAAGAGCTCACAGCACGTAGCAATGTAGTGGTGGGCTAGCAACCCAGAGGGTCTGAGCTCCAATTCCCACTTGACCACTCTGATGAAAAATTCACCTCCTAAGGCGAAAGGTTGGCTAGGCTGAGGTTGTTTTCTTTGCAACAGAAGTGGCTGAGGGGCAATTTGATTGAGGTGTATAACATTATGATGGGCATAGATGGAATGGATAAGAAGGATCTATTTCCCTCTACAGAGGGGTCAATAACCAGGGACACAGATTTAAAGTACTTGGTGGAAAGATTAGATGGAATTTGAGGAGAATTTCTTTTCACCCAGAGGAGGGTAGGGCCTGGAACCCGTTACTTCAGAGGGTGGTCGAGGCAGAAACCCTGTTTGCATTTGGACAAATACTTGGATATGCGCTTGAAGCGCCCTAACTTAGGGGGCTGCAGCAAAGAACTAGAAAGTGGGATTAGATTCAATGGTAAAAGCAAAATACTGCGGATGCTGGAAACCTGAAACAAAAACAGAAAATGCTGGAAAAACTCAACAGTTCCAACAGCGTCTGTGGAGAGAAAAACAGAATTAATGTTTCAAGTCCGTATGACTCTTCTTCAGAGCTTCTGTGAAAAAGAGTTAGATTGGATGGTGCTTCTTTTCCCATTTACTTAATCTTCATTTTCTGAAGCATGATTTTTCATCCTCAGGTGTCTTAGCTGCGCACAAGATTACAGCAAGTTCACCAGACCAGGAGTTGCCCACTGTCGGAGGTCTGAGGGTAGGAATCACCATCTTTGCTTTACCAATTCACCATGACACTGTCTCTTTTGAATAGTAAAATTATTATGGGGAGTCATTGGAAAAGTGGCAGTGTTACCGGACTAGTAATCCAGAGACAAGGATAATGGGGGACATTATGGGCAGGGTTTTCCCCTCGGCGATTTGGGGGCAGGGCCCGCTCACCGAGCGGAAAATGACGCGGGATGATGTTGGGAGGAACCCCCGATGTCATCCCGGTCCCTTTAAATTTTAGGAAGGCGGGCGGACAGCGAAATCAGCTGTCCGCCCGCCGACCTGTCAATGGCCAATTAAGGCCATTGACAGGCTAATTAAATTAATTAAAGACCTGCCCGTCCAAGTTTAAGGCTGGTGGGCAGGCCAGGAGCCCCGGCGAGCTTCTGAAAAAACATGACACCTCATCCACTGGCGGGATGGAGTTTCATGTCCGTTTTTTAAACATTTAATAAATTTGATGTGTTTATTATTAACATGTCCCATCTCGTGTGACATTGTCACAAGAGGGGGACATGTTAATAATTTCAATATCTATCTATTTTTAGACTTTACCTACCTGTCACGAATCTCCCTGAGACAGGCCTTTGCCTCAGGGAGCAGTGCGCACTTTGACAGATGGGGATTCCCTCCCCCCCCGCACAGGAAGCGCATAGCACTTCCTGTCGGGCAGGCCGCTGGGCGGTCCTTAATTGTCCCGCCCACTCAAAATGGTGGTGGGCCCCGTTTCAGTGGCAGGGGTCGGCTGTCCGCCCGCCGCTGAGCTGGTGGGGTCCATACGCCATCCAAGGGCAAAATTCTGCCCTATCTCTGGGGACAAGGGTTCAAATTTAATTTAAGTTCAATTAATAAAATTTGTAATTAAAAGCCAGGCAGTAATAGTGACCATGAAATGATCATTGATTGTCATAAAAACCCATCACCAATATCCTTTCAAGGAGGGAAATCTACCATGTTACTCCAGACCCACAGTAATGTGGTTGGCTCTTAACTGTCCTCTGAAATGTTCAGTTCTAGGGCGATTGGGGGATGGACAACAAATGCTGGTCTTGCCACTGATGCCCACATCCCATCAAAGGATAAAAAAAATGTGAATAACATGGTATGGGATCCACTTCAGGACAGCTTTCACAGCAGCCAGCGATAGGAGGTAGAGCTTATTTAATGTTGCCAGCACAACATTGGCTGGCCTTGCGTTACTTAGCGATAACGCTGAAGCTACATTGCTGTCTTGTGTGGATAACCAGAACTCCCTCTGCGTTGGATGAACATGCATCCCGCCTGGGGACCACACGCCAGGGCTGCTTCTAGCTGTGCTGCCTGCTAAAGCATTGATTTTCTGCTTAGCTACATGACAATCCTGGGGCTGAGGCTGTATTGAAGAATTCGTGCCCAAAAGCTTCAGCTGGACCTACGCACTGACCCCCCCTGGTCTACTTTTAACTTTCAATCCCAATCCTAATTTTACTCGGTTCTGCCTTGTCATTAAAGGATCTTGTTTGCTCCTTTTTTTAAAAAAAAAAATCTCAACCCATATATGTGTTTATTGCCCACTATAGAAAGCAGATGAGCTATTGCGCCCTCTCAAACACATGCTATCCTGTTGGCTAAATATCGACCTATTTGTGGTCATTATCTGACAGGGTGACAGAAAAATAACACATTGGCAAACTTGTCACACTTCATTTAATAACCTGCTGTTCTTGGTCACCAGAGCCTTTTATCCAATGTACCCCGTCCAGTTCCATGTGTAGATAATTAGCGAGTAGCAAAAAATGGGCATTGCCTTTTTAGTTTCATCCCTAAAACTCATGTAAATTGTCTATTCATGCACAGAGTGGGAGAAGGTTGCAGATTCTGATTTACGTCAACAGGGATGGCATTCTCAACTCTGACACGAAGGAACAAAAGGGAGACACAGAGACTCCAATTGTGTCTTCCTACACCCTCCCTCTGGTCAATTCTCCTGAATAAGCACAAAAGCGTTCCTAAATGCAAGGCCTGGTTTTAACCCAGTGCCCCCTCCCCCCGCGCAGTCTATTAATTATTTGGCAGTTTTCTTGGATTTTAAATTGGGAGCAACTTCTGCTTTTCCCAAGGGAACTTAACCTTAACAGTAGAGCGGAGGCGTTCGGGGAGGATGCCAGAAAACATTGCTTTACACCAAAGGTTAGTTTTTGTAAAGAAAAATGATCCTTTCATGGGATATGGGCGTCACCGGCAAGGCCAGCATTTGTTGCCCATCCTTAATTGCCCTTGAACTGAGTGGCTCGCTAGTCCATCTCAGAGGCCGCTTTGCTGTGGGTCTGGAGTCACGTGTGCGCCAGACCAGGTAAGGACAGCAGGTTCCCCTCCCTAAAGGATATTAGTGAGCCAGATGGGTTTTTCAGAATCACAGAATTGTTTCTGTGCAGAAGGAGGCCATTCGGCCCTTCATGTCTGTGCTGACTCTCTGAATGAGCATTATGACTCTCAGTGCCATTCTCCTGCCTTTTCCCTGTAACCCTGCACATTGTTTCTATTTAAATAATCACCTAATGCCCTCTTGAATGCCTGGATTGAACCTGCCTCCGCCACACTTCCCGTGAGGTGGTGCATTCCAGACCTGAACCACTCGCTGTGTGAAAAGGGTTTTTTCCCTCACATCTGCTTCTTTTGTAAATCACTTTAAATCTGTGCCGTCTCTTTCCTTTTATGAGCAGGAACAGTTTCTCCCTATCTACTCTGTCCAGACCCCTCATGATTTTGAGCACCTTTTTTATGGCAATTGATGATAGTTTCCTGTTCACCATCATTGATGAATAGCTTTCATTTCCACATTTGTGAATTGAATTTAAATTCCACTGGCTATCGTGGTGGGATTTGAACCCTTCTCCCCAGGACAATAGCCTGAGTCACTGGTTTACTAGTCTAGTGACAGTGACAGTACCACTAGGTCACTCTCTCCCCTCTCAAAGTCTGGGGGTTAGTTGAAAATTGAAAAACTGAGATTGATAGATTTTTGTTAGGCAATAATATTAAGGATTTCAAAACCCAGGCAAATAGGTGGAGTTGAAGGTGCAGGTCAGTCATAATTTAATTGAGACGCGGAATATGCTCAAGGGTCTGAATGTCCCATTCATGTTCCTATGACTTTTTTTTTGGTTGAAGCTGTCACTGAAAAAGGTGGGAGTCACTGAGATCACAGGGCCCAGTCTAATTGATCAAGAGTTCTGATCACACTGCATGGTTAAAATGTTACAAAGGTAGCCGGACAGAATATCCATTGAATTACCGTAGCTCCCATAATTTAATAGCAATTGTATTTTAACTTTAGGGAAGTGATTTAGAGTAAAGGTAGGTGCAGGGCATGGCACTACGACTCTGAGGGTCTGCTACACTGTGTGAAATGCTCCATCGTTCCAATCTTTCTGATTATTTTCTTTAAATTTTGCTTTGTAGAAGCTTGGTGTCAATTTTACCTTGAGCAACAAGGAGACCGTTCAAAAGAGCGACGTCCTGTTCCTCGCTGTCAAACCACCCATTATCCCTTTCGTACTGGATGAGATTGCCCCTGATATCGAAGAACGCCACTTAGTTGTGTCCTGTGCTGCTGGAGTCACCATTAACTCCATAGAAAAGGTGAGGCTTCTTATTGATATGATCCTTTACCCGAATTTCGTTCAAGCACCAATACGGTTACTCAGAGGACAGTGGGATTGTGAATTAGGATGGCCTGTGATTGGGACTTGTGATACTTGCTGAAAATTGTTAATTTCTGGTGGGTTTAAAAGAAAGAACCTAAGTTTATGTGAGTTATTTGGTAAAGAAAATTAAAGTGTCAAGGGAAACAGGTCAAAGCGAATAGTGCTTTCAGAGAGAGAGCACGGGTACCCCGGGGTGAGCAGCCTCCTTCTGCGCTGCAAAATTCTATGAATACCCATTGTTTCTCAAATAGCCCATGTTGCTTCACACGATGAATGATTGGGGGATGCCGGCACCATTTTATGCACAAGGTTCCACAAAGCGTAATGAGATGAGTGACCAAGCTGACTTGCTTATTTTGTGGTTGAGGGAAGAAATTTGCCCAGGACAATTTGCACTGCCAAATAATCTCTTTGCGTTCAGTTGTGCAGTTACATTTTAATCATTAAGGTGCGGTTTTCAGCCTGATTGATTGAAATGTACAGCAGCAGGTTGTGATTTCCAGGAGACGCTACTGGACTCTCAATTTCTGACCTGAAATGCTCGGTGCAAACCCGGCAATTCAGCTAGTGGGATGACCCCTCTGTCCTGATGCGCAGCCACATTGCTGCTCTGAGTGGAATATTGATGCTCAGGGGAGCGGACCAGCGCTCTGCTCAGTGCAGGTCTTGGGCTGAGAGCAATATATAGGAAGGAGTAAATGCTTAATTCTTACGACCTCAACAATAGCAAGCAGCAGAGGTTGGTTTGCCAGCTGTTTTAAAACACCAGCGGGCACGAAGCAGTTTGACAATGAGTCACTCTACAAACGACTTGCATTCAACCAGTTCAAGACTAATGACCTATTAATAATTACTTTTATATATCCAAAAACACGGAGATTGGCCATGTTGAAAATAAGGTAACCGTCTTCGAGGGGAATGCCAGAAAATTGCTGAGTATGATGAACTCTACTGATGATTCCAAACAACTGCCATAACATTGGGCAGCTTTTAGAAAGCACAGATTAAATGTCATGAGTGGCTCATCACTACACGGAGTGATCAACATAATGTGAATCTGATGGGCATCTGATTCAATTTGTGTTCATTTATCCTTTGAAGTCCATGCAAATGTAACCTGATGAAATTATGCTATTAATTTGCTTAATGTCCTTTCAGAGGTTCTTGTTTGTTGGAATATTTTTGCCACTTTTAAATGTTTGGGCCAGCCACTATTCAGAAGTGAAACAGATGAGGGAGGTCATTCTGCCCATCTTAGCTGACCTATAAGTAAAAAGAAAGTTAACTTCCTTTTGAATCCCCATCACGTGGTTTATTCGCCTCTAGATTGCATCCGTACCTTAGCTGTAAAATCGTTCCAGGGAATGGGCATGACTGATATTGGTGTGGCTGCATTTACCATCTAACTCCAGTTACCCTGAAAAGAGTGCAAAGTGCTTTCTGACCTATATCAGGTAGTGATGTTAGACAGATGTCCCCAATTCTCTGCATTCCATTTTCTTGAAGACTGCTAGTTCGTTATGGGAAGATTTTCCCTCCTTCCCCTCTTCTCTTCTCTCCTTTTCCTCTCCCCTTCCATCCCAGTGAGCTGCCCCACTCTCTCTCTCTGTCCTTGTAAACACATGCTTCTTTCATCGACTTTTAATAATGTTCTTGATCCATGTAGGGTTGCTTTTTGAAATGCTCGTTGATCTTGCTTGTCCTGCTTGTTGCTCAGTGTAAATGCTGAAGACTCTTTAATTTCTCCTCTTACTGAAGTTAATAAACAACTACCCCTACAATTAGTCTGTTCTCTGAGCTATACCTCCTATCCCTGTACTTGGCCTTTGATTAAAATTGTAAAGCTTGGTATTGGTCGTCGATTGTTGAATACTAGGTCTTGTTGAACGTGATGACTATCTCCCAGAGGTCGTATTGTACGGTCTCTGGTCAATTCCCATTGCCATTCGACTTGAGAACAGTCTTTTGTTGTTTCCTTGGGGAAATGGGTCATGAAGCTATTATATGTTTTATATTTTCAAAATCTGCCACTAGGCCACTTGGGGACGGACATTCCCAATTCACTTTTCACTGGTTGAAATCTCCTGTTAAAATCACATCTGCACTTTCATTGATCCCCTGCAGCAAAGCCTATTCTATCGTAGCTCTTTGCTTTAAAAACCTCCAAGCACAAAATCTTGTTGGGTATATCCTCAGAGTCTGCTTTCTTTCCCTTCTAAATGTCTGACCCTGAGCTTCACCCTCTTCTTTCCTATCCCTCCTGAGCATCCTCGAGCCATTTACGGCATAAAAGGAGGCCATTCGATCTACTGAGTCCATGCTCTCTCCTTTTTTAGGGACCATCTCCATTTACTGCAATAAGCCAAGTTTCCTCATTCCTTGCCTCACACTTCCTGAACTGTACAACAGGAATTTTGTTACAGTATGGAGGGTAATAGAAATCAGGAACTCTGTCCCCCTACAGGCAGTGGGAAAATTGGAACGTTTAAGACAGAGATCGATATATTTCTGCATGGTAAGCATATCAAGGGATATGAAGCTAAATGAGGCTAAATGGAGTTGTGGTACAAATTAACTATGATCTAGTTGATTGGTAAAACAGGCTCGAGGAGCTGGAAAGCCTATTTCTGTTCTATGTATTAGTCCCTTGAATGAAAATGTGCCCCCCTCCCCACCCATTTTCCCCCCATGCTGAAAGCTGGCTACATTATTTATTCCTAAGTTAATGAATTCCTCCTGGTCTGGTTATCATTCATTCTTCAGTCAGCCTCTAAACAATTTATGTTGAAGGAATCCACCTACTTTTTTCAAACAAGCATTTGACGAACTAATAGCAGAGATTTATTTGGGGGAAAGCTAGATAAACACATGAGGGAGAAAGGAATAGAAGGATATAATGATCTGACCAGATGAAGAGGGATAAGAGCTCACCAGGATAGACCAGTTGGGCTGAATGGCCTGTTCCGTGCTGTCAATTCTATGTAGCATTGATGCTAACAATTCGGCCATACTGCCACTTTTCTCACGTAGCTTGCTTGGTATTACAGAAACTGTCTACTGTGCGCGAGTTTCCGAAGGTGATCCGCTTAATGACCAACACCCCTGTGATTGTACGCGAGGGGGCCACAGTGTACGCCACGGGAACACACGCAGCAGTCGAAGACGGGCACCTGCTGGAACAGCTGATGGCCAGTGTCGGGTATTGCGTGGAGGTGGAGGAGGATCTGATCGATGCAGTGACTGGACTCAGTGGCAGTGGCCCTGCCTATGTATGTACCAACCCTTGTGCACCAAACATACCAATCAACAAGTGTTCAGAGTTGGCGAGAAACTAAGCGGGTGGGGTTGGGAGAGGGGGGGCGGAAACTTGATCATTTCCTATAAGGTTATTGGATGTACGTGGGATGAGGAACTTCAGTTATGAAGATAGATTGGAGAAGTTGGGACTGTTTTCCTTGGAGGAGAGAAGGTTGAGAGGAGATTTGATAGAGGTATTAAAAATGAGGAGGGGCCTGGACAGAGTAGATAGGCAGAAACGGTTCCCATTGGTGGGAAGGATCGGGAACGAGTGGGCACAGATTCAATGTCATTGCCGAAAGAAGCAATGGAGACACGAGGAGAAACTTTTTCACACAGCGAGTGGTTAAGATGTGGAATGCACTGCCTGAGAGTGTGGTGGAGGCAGGTTCAATGCAATTGAAGAGGGAATTGGATCATTATCTGAAAAGGAAGAATGTGCAGGGTTATGGGGAGAAGGCAGGGGAGGGGCAGTAGGTGCATTGCTCATTCGGAGAGCCAATGCAGACATGGTGGGCTGAATGGCCTCCTTCTGTGCTGTAACCATTCTGTGATGAAAGATGAGGGTAAATTGCAAGATGGCTATGGTGATTGGGGTTGATGGTGGTGGAGACGAGAATGGGTGAGAGGAGGTTTGTGTGGAGAATAAACAGCAGCATAGACCAGTTGGGCTGAATGGCTTGTCTCTATATTGTCATTTTGTTTAATTTCTATATGTAAAATCACATTCGAAAGAAGTTTATGGCAGGATATTTCGTATGTCGGTTATTTCTTGTGAAAACCTTTGTTTTTCTTCTATTCATCTTTTGTCTTGGTAAAATATTCTGTGACTAAACAAAAATCTGTTTGAGCAGAAGGAATACCAGTTGATTTTTATCATGCCTACACACAGACAGCTATTCATTCAATATCCTCGCACACCACAAATCCCGGGAACTCCTTTCCAAATGTGTACTTGCAGGTCTTAACTTGTGTCTGGGCTACTTGAATCTCACGGCCTCCCATCTCTGAGCAGCTCTCCTGTTATGTGAAGCCTTTAACATAGTAAAACCTCCCAAGGAGATTCATGCTAAGAAATTTGACACGAGCCATCTAAGGAGGGCAGGTGATCGAAAGTTTTGTCAAAGCAGTCTGCTTTAAGACTCTCCTAGTCAACCCTCCACCCTGCATCCTCTGTAAACTTAAGCTTATCCAAAGATCTGCTGCCCACATCCTAACTTGCACCAAGTTCCATTCACTCCACACTCCTAAGCTCCCTAATCTCCATTGGGTTCAGGTCTGGCAACACCTCAGTGGTCAAATTCTCATCCTTGTTCTTTAAAGTCCCCCCCCAAGGCCTCATCCCTCCATCTTGCTGTAACCTCCTTCACCCCTCCAATCCCCCGAGGTCTCTACACTTCTCAATTCTGGCCTCTTGCGCATCCCTGATTTACACATTCAGCTATCTGGGCTCTAAGCTCTGGAATTCCCTCCCTAAACCTCTTTACCCCTCTCTCCTCCATTAAGATGCTCCTTAAAATCCTACCTCTTTGCCCAAGCTTTTGGTTTCCCTATCCCGATACCTCCTTATGTGACACGGTGGCAAATATTCTTTTTGGTAACCCCCCTGCAGAGCGCCTTGGGGGACATTTTCCTGCATTAAAGGCGTTTTTATATAATCTAAAGGTGTCAGTGCTGCAGATGCACGGATCTTGACTGAGTGAATCGCAGGCTTCCGGAGTGAGGCCGTGTGCCGTTCTGAGACAGCAGTGGGCCATCTAATGGAAGTTAGAGATTGGAGGTTGGTGAGAGGGAGGGAAGGAGAAAGAATTTGTAAGGAAGGTGAAGTGGTACATGTTTCGCCAGACAAAAAAAAGAGTAACCTTTATGATTATTTCCAGGCTTTCACAGCGATCGATGCTCTGGCAGACGGTGGAGTGAAGATGGGCCTGACTCGTAGGCTGGCTGTTCGACTTGGTGCTCAAGCCTTGCTGGTCAGTAAACCGCATTGTGTCTTTTCTCAGATGCCGAACCCAGCCTACAGCATGTGGATAAAGCTCAGTTAATTTTGTTGATGCTCGGGAGGTGTTCCATTTAAACTATTGCCTCAGTTTAGCGAATCGAAACCTTCCGTTAAATAGAATCCTTTGGAATGAAAGGCCAAGGCTTGTCCACCCGGACGGTTCAGTTATAACAAGTTACTGATTGTCCAACCCTAACCTTGATGGTAGTTTCTGCAACTTCGCTTTTCAAATGAAAAATGTGCTGTACATTGTTTTTAAATTACCGAGGATTTTGTCAATATATTTTGTCCTCTTTTCTTGACAGGGAGCAGCTAAGATGCTGCTGGAGTCCGAGCAGCACCCCGGGCAGCTGAAGGATAATGTGTGCTCACCAGGCGGTGCAACCATTCATGCTATACACTTCCTGGAGAGTGGGGGGTTCCGCAGTCTGCTCATCAATGCTGTTGAGGCTTCGTGTATAAGAACGAGGTGTGTGTCTGAGTGTGTGAGTGTGTGTCTTCCCCCTACGCCACTGTAAATCTCTTGCATCAGAGAGAACTCAGCAACTAAATGCCACGAACATTTAGCCATGGCCTGGATTTTGCTTCCAATTTGTGGGTGGTCCACAGATGCTCTCGCTTGGAGGTTTAATTGTACTCCGGGGATTGTCATCTACCGAAAGTTTTTGAGGGCTGTGGGAGGAGGCTGTCAACTGCTGCAGTTGTGCCATTTGTTATTAACAACAGTATATATTTTATGTAACATATTTTTAAAAATTCTCAGCAAGAATTGCCTCTTTAATTCTCTTAAGATTGTTTTTACTGGGCTGATTTTGGAAATAGCTTTCTTTAGCCTGGGTTCCCAGCTCCTTTGCTCCTCTTTACCTCCATCATCCAGTGCTACTTCACTAAATACAATGGACAACCGAGGTTAATAAACACCTGGATTTAGCATTGGTTGTGGAAAGCGAGCGCAGTTCACAGATTACTGCAAGGAGTCACTGATCGATCACTCGTTCTGATGTAGGATGTATTTTCGAGATGAATGTGTAGGTAAGGAGACTTACTGTAGGGCAGTCATTTAACTGCTTGCTATGGGAATTTATTCCACACGTTTCTTGACCTGCTCTTGCGCTTGTACATGAGTCTTCACCTTTCTCTGTTTAGGGAGCTGCAGTCCCTGGCTGACCAAGAGACTGTTCCCCCCGCTGCCATTAAAAAGACCACACTGGACAAGGTGAAACAGACCGCCTCTAAAGCTGGCATCAGCCTCTTCAACAATAAATACCCTGGAAGCAAGACGCACTGAATACCCAATGGCATATTGAAACTGACTTTTGGAGTTGGATGGGCAGGCGAGAGCGAAACATGAATGGTGTTATCAAACGTGTTAAATGAAGATTAGTGGCTTTGTTTCTTTTTGTAACCACAATGTACTTGTTCTGAATCTGGAGTTTGTTACAATTATAATAGGAAGGTAAGAACACATATTTAATGTGTCCTGTTAAGACCAACAGTTAATATGTGTGCTGTACATGTACAAAATAACATTGGATGCATTTCTATGGCAGTCAGAGTTGCACCTTTCTTCCCCCTTCCTGATTTATTGTTCCTGAATGCGCGAAACCAATCGACTCCTTTTGTGAATTTCCCTGGTGTAACAGCCCGACAAACAATTCTTTGGCACTGTCCTCTGCTTTCTGTCCTTTAGCTGTTTTCACTTCCGTGCTACCCCGGGGTCTCTTAATCCCGGGGGCTTCAAATCTGCTAACAAGTCAAGTATGTGACACTTCATCAAATGCCCTTTGAAAGTCCCAGCACACAAAATCAACCCCACTCCCTTCATCACCCCTCTCCGTTATATTATCAAAGATCGGAATCAAGTTTCCCAGCCGCAGTTTTGCCTTTTAATGGTTCTCTCTGCTAAAGGCAAACTGCATCACGCAAACTTGATTCAGTGCTTCAGTTCACAAATGGGCTGTCATTTGTGAACATGTTTTTCCAAGTGAAAATTAATTTGTGTTCTGGCATTCATTTTTATCCTGGGACTGAACTAAAATATCTCTGCACTGGAAATTTCTCCGAAAATGACACTGGTATTTGTGTAGACGAATAATGATGAACCAGTAGTGTTTCACGTAACTTCGACTTATTTTGAGATGAAACATGATCTCAGGTTGACTTTATAGCTTTCCTGTGTACCATTGGCTGGAAATGCCTAAGCTTTAATCCTCAAAGGCCTGTTAGAGATTTGCAGTAGAGGTTTATGGGCCACATATGAAGTTCGAATTAATGTTCCCATTAATTACATTGATCTCAATTAAGCTCTGGGTGCACACTGTTCACCCCCTCTGGAGAAAGGTCTGCCAGAAGCCTGCCCCACAGCCAGAACACACTGTGGCCAGGCTAAACTGTTTAACAATGGAACTCCCACCCGCTCAGTGGGAGGAAGTCCCACCCTCGGGAGCTGCCAGCCAATCTGATTGGCCGGCAGCTCCATCAGTCCAGGCAGCACCAGAGCTCAGTTCGTGGGCACTGCCAGGCTTGTAGGAAGTAGCGTGAGGTAGAGCATGGCTGCCCAGGATAGATAGGTCCTCGCGGTTTT
Source organism: Cetorhinus maximus (assembly GCF_964194155.1). Lineage (NCBI taxonomy): Eukaryota > Metazoa > Chordata > Chondrichthyes > Lamniformes > Cetorhinidae > Cetorhinus > Cetorhinus maximus. The sequence goes on along the minus strand of NC_135902.1, from coordinate 47,701,451 downwards.
AGGGTGGGGAGGGGTCCTAGAGCTCAGGGAGCGGGGGTGGGGGCCGGGTTTTGTAGGGCAGGTGGCTCAGAAGGAAATGGAGGTGGGGGGGGGGTGACATCTCAGTGAGAGTGCCTCCGAGACGTGCCCCACCAACCCCTCCTGCCTTTTTTCCTATAGGCTTTAACCCTATATTGATGTGTGGAGGTTTTTATTCTGCCTGCTAACAAGCCTAATAACCTTTTAATTATTCATTTAAATATGGCAGGTGGGCTGCTGATTTCTGTGTATTATGGGGACCGGGTCAGGGGTGGGCAGGAAGCTGGTGGGCTAACCACCCGGCCTGTTTTACGTTCCTCCCCCAGCGAAAACACACCTGCTGGGGGCATGTAAAATAAATCCAGCCTCGGAAAGTTAAACAGGATCAACCAGCTGTTAATATAACATAAAACATTCATTAATAGAAATATCAAATGAATTGCCTGGACTTCTTTGGTCAGATTTTCAGGGCTTAAAATGCTTCGGTTTCAATACTCTTTACCATAAACTCACTCCTGAAAGCCCTTCAATGTTAAAAAAAACACCCATTGTTGGGGAGACGGAACTCAAAATAATCAATGGAGATACGGCTGCTAAGACGGACAAAACAATGTTAGGTTTTGAGAAAGAGATACATCAAAGGGAAATCTGGCACATTGCTCTGCACAGGAACCCGAGAACCTGCTTCCCCTATTGCCATGGATATATGGTCCAATGAGTCGGGCTAAGTTCCAGTCATCAGGATGCGTTGCTAAATGGGATCCTAAAGATTGCATTCGGCTAAAGAAAGGTTGAGTGGCCAATTGACCAAGAAAATAAGGAAAACCTTCCCTCAGCCAAAGTAGACACGGGAATAACTTCCTGATTTTGTTTTTTGAGTAAGGTGTTTGGAGTGGAGGTGGAGAAGAGGGATGTGGAGGGCCTGTTTTTTTGGGGAAGGGAACTTTACCCTACAATTCTCAACAAATGGGTTCCTTGGAGAAAAGAGAAAAAAGATTAATCAAGGCGTACATTTCATCATGTAAGATGAAGCGCATCTTTTCTGAAGTTAATTTTCTGCTAAGTTTTATTACAGCTCCTTTTAAGCAGATGTCCAGCTTGGCGTGAACACTAGCCTCAACAGCTCTTTAGAAAATTGAACTAACTTCAGGAATCACAAAACTATTGATTTCTTCTTATCAAAGAAAAGAGTGAGCATATTCAATAAGAGATAAGAAATATGAACTTTTTTTGATATAGAATAATAATCTTGCATATCCCTGGCAGCAGGACTATTATCTGTTCTGATATTCTGCTTACTTTAGCTGTAACCCAGAAATTTCAGTTGTATAGTGTTTTATTAACACTCAAAATCAGTGATGCGGTGAGCATATTTATATGTACGTTTTACATGCAGAGCCACATATCCAACTTACAGCCCAAAGCAAAAGAAAATGAGATACTTTGGTGAATGCTGTGAATTCCTGGGAGTGATACGTATTTGCATTCTTGTAATAGTTGACTTAAAATAATGAGGTCTGTACACTTATGTTCTGGTGATCAGTGCAAAATACTGTAAATATCCTCCGGATTAACACTCTAAAGTGGAGGATTTATTTAGGTAAAGGACAGACTTGCAGACCAACAGTTACTTGGTGAAATTCACTAAATTTTAGAATGAGATGTCATGATAGTTCTTTCTAGCTTATTACCACTTAAAAACATGGCTTTATTCGCTTTTTAAAAAAAATGTTACTGCTTATCCAGCAAACAACAACTTCTACCCTACTATGGTTAAAGGTATTTGCTGAATAGGGATAAAAGGAAGAGCTGCAGATTAATTTGTCAGAGACAGACTCTGTGATGTTAGTATTGAATCATGGTGTGTTTGTGCCAGCAATTAACATGATGTCAAAGAGTTCATGTTTGCCAATCTATGTCTTTCTATTTAACTGCTTCTGATTGAGGCTAATTTTCAAATTATCTGCATTTGTTAAACTGGACCTTGCACAGTAAGTATGTTTCCCATATACCCAAAAAGACAAATAATCCTGTGACAGACTGACATTCCTTGGCGGCAGTTCTGTGGCAAGGTGCGAGCTTGTGCTGTTTCAGGTAGTTTACAATTCAAGCAGCAAAAATATTTTTGGAGGGCTTATATTCTTATTTTTAATAGCACAGAGGAATCTGCATTTGTGCAATTCTGTGGGACGAGTTTCTATCGACATGCATGACTAGACAATCACCTTTTAACTTAAACTTTCCTTCTTAATCTTCACCACCTTTTGTACATCTTTTAAATTTCCAAAACAGCTGCAAACTGCATCTGCTGAGGAGATTGGACCAGTTAAACCTGGATCTTTGGCTTCAGACTTGTGGGAAACTGGTGAGCAGTGAGCCCCTGTGTTGGGATAGTGCCTTAATCAGGTGCATTTGAGGAATAGGGGTGAATTTTTCCTCACTGCTATGTACATGTGTATACACACACGCATGCGCGCGCGTGCACACACACTAGCAGGACTATGCTTTTATTAAAGTCAATATAAAGCAGTGAACTTAAAGCGCTTTGTAACTTTAGATGGTAGTGTACAGCTGAGTCATGGAACTTGTATTCATGTGAATTCAACATATATCTAGTAATAATAAAAAAAGACTTTTTAAGATCCAGAAGTAAAGTCTGTATGTTCCACAAAGAAAGCATAGCACTCAAGCCACAACATATTAAAGCTGAATTTTGCATCTTATTTAGCCCAGAATGAGGCTGGAGCATCACTGTACATATCAGGGATGTTTTCTTCTGGTTTCAAACTGCAAAGAGAGGACGGGTCTGGCACTGACTTAGTCTCACTTAAGAGACTTAAGCACAGAAATCTAGATTGACACTCTCGTGGAGCACTGAGGGAGTGAGTGCTGCTGTGTTGGCGGTGCCCTTTTTTTGGATGGAAAGTTAAACCAAGGCCCTGTCTGCTTTCTCAGGCAGGCGTGAAAGATCACATGGCACCATTTTGAACAGGAGCATGGGAGATATCTCTGACATCCTGCTCCATATTTATTCCTCCAGTGACATCAGTAAAACACATTATCTGGTCATTATTATGTTGCTTTTTGTGGAAACTTGCTGTATGCAAATCAGCAGCCCGTGTCCAACATTACAACAGTGAATTTATTTTAAAATAGGGTGTAAAGTGGTTTGGGAGATCCTGACATCATGAAAGGTGCTATATAAATGCAAGCTTTCCTTTTAAAATGCCTTGTGCTTAGACTCGCTGGTGTAGTGTAAAAGGTCTTGGCCATTGAAGGATTGACCACAATTATAATCTTGCCTTTATTGAATGGGACTGAAGACCACTTCATTGAGAAGAATGATGAAACTTCTAGAACAAATACAAAAATACCTGGAAAAACTCAGCAGGTCTGACAGTGTTGTTTCAAATGAAATTGAACTTAAAAGTGTGTAGTGAGTGGGTGGGAAGAGAATGAGGAAAACAAAACACAATTGGATCAGAGCAATTAAAAAAATAACCAGTACATAGCTAGGAAATATTCATTTTAACAGAATAGCCAAAGCAACTTGCATAGATATAGATTTTTTTTAATGTACTAAAAATGTCCCAATGAATTTCACAAGCACTATCAAACAAAATTTGACGCTGAGCCACATAAGGGGCAGGGATTTTTTGGATGCCCCCAGCACCCGAAGAGGGGACATGCAACTCCCCTGATCACAGCAGCCCCACAGCCATTCAACGCTCTGATAAATATTAATTGGCCGGAGTGGGGACTTGTCCCCCTCATTTGGGCAGAACTCCGGCCTCAGAGAGCTGCTGGGTAATCTGAATTGGCCGTCAGCCCTGTGGTCCCAGCAGCAGCAGTGGCCAGGACTGGGACTACAAACTGCCCACAGGTTCCAAGTCCCAGAGTTTAGGACCAGGTAAATGCAGGGGGGTCTCGTGGCAGGAGGGGAGGTGAGGCCCAGGGGATGGGGGTGGCGGTGGAGTGCTTGATGGACAATCCAGGAGGGGAGGGAGCACCCACAGGGGAACAGACCTTGAGGAGGGTGTCGAAGTGGAAAAGGGGCCCTTCCCCTCCCTGCCTGAGGCCCAAACAGGGACTGCAGCGGTTCAAGCAGGCAGCTCACCACCACCTTCTCAAGGACAATGAGGGATGGGCAGTAAATGCTGGCCTAGCCAGCGACACCCACATCCCGTAAATGAAGGAAAAAAACATCCTCCGCCTTGAACTCCTCCCAACAGCCTCAAAATTGAGGATATTTAAGGGCTGCTTCCTGGGTGGAAAGAGCCCTTGTGTCTAATAATTGGCCACTTAATGGCCTCAATTGGGGCATTGGCAGGCAGGCTGCTCTAGGCCTCGCCCGCCCCACATAAAGGTGAAGACAGGAGGGGGACTAGACGGTCACCCAGGGAATCATGGCAGAAAAGGAGACAGGAGTTCTTGGAAGTACTGTGCAAGCTGGATAAAAAGGTCTAAAATCTGGATAGATGTGTGAATAGCTTGGCGGTGCTAAAGAGCTGGGTGCTTTTGCTGAAGTGGTCAAACTGAACTGGGGTGTTATTGGTTGGTCGGTTGAAAAGGATCTGGAAAGCTACACATCAGGACAGTCATGACACGAGGGAGAGAGGGTTCGTAGGAGTGTGCCTTGCCCTTGATAATTATACCCATGAAACTCTAAGGTGAAAGCTGTTGTTGGGTATCCCCTGATCTACCCTTCATGAATAAAGAACAGTATATTATGGAACTGTGCAGCCATATATATAGTGCCACATTGTGTGGGGAGTGATGTGAAAGTTCGTGGTTGCATAAGGCATTGTTGGACTGACTATTCAAAGTTAAGTTTACCTTTATATTGAGGTATAATTTGCCTGTTAATTCATGTGTAATTTGTTTCGCTTCTGACTCGTGTTAAAGTAAAGTCTGCAAAAAGTGGATTCTCATTGTTAACTTTTTCAATTGGGGAACACTCAGTAAATTTGTTTATTTTGTTTCACAGTTTCCCTGGGGGTGTGTAACAAAGGGAATACCAGAGCTTAGGGCATAGGCAGTTGAAGGCATGATTGCCAATGATGGAGCTTTGAAAATACGATGAAAAGGAATGCACAAGAGAGCAGAATTGGATATCAACTTTATCCTTTTTTAAAGTGTTTTGAGTCACTGGTCCAACTTCTTTCCCTCCCTCCTTCAGCTTTGTTCCTGACCCTTCAGTTGTCTCCAAAACTTCAGTGCTAAGTACATAGTGCACAAATCCAGCCTGATAAGTTAAGCTCTCATAGATTCTACCTAATTATTTTTGATACCTACAGTATACTTTACAGGTTCAAACAAAAGCTTACCGACCAGAAACAACTGTTTCTCTCTCCACAGATCTGCCTGACCTGCTGAGTATTGTTTATATTTATGGCTTACACAGGTTTATCTCCTCACAAACACTTGCATGCTTTCATACAGTTTCTGCAAATTAAAACGTTTAAGCTTCCTGATGGTTAATACATCAATGTTTTATTTATGTGCTATCCATTTTGAATTGAAAGAAGACAGCATGTATATAATATAAGGCAGGAATATATAAATCTGTTTTTCTAAAGTGTTAACTTTGCCTGGGTGTTTCCCCACCCCTCCCCCGGTTTTTAAATGTGCAACTCAGTCCTAAATCAAATTCTCCAGGGGCAGGGTTTTTACCTCGTCGGACAGGCATGGCAGGTGAGCCCAGGAGCAGCCATGAAACCGACACGATCGGGCCCCAACCGCGATTTCATGCTGGTTGGCTAATTAATGGCCAGCCAGCATGAAAGGCGCGCTCAGAGCCTCAGTGCTGCCTCAGAGGGCAGGAGGAGCGCGAGCGCTGAAGTGTGCGCGTGCACGGGTGTGCACTCAGTGAAAGCTCCCTGAAGGCACAGAGCTGCCTCAGGGAGCTGAAGGTTTTCAACATTACAAATAAAGAATTGAGAAATAAGGAAAACATGTCTCCCCCACTCATGTGACTCTGTCATGGGACATGTTAAAAATGAGTTTTAAAAGTTTTTATTTATTTTTAGAATCACTGGCTGAAACCTCATCCCGCCCATGGATGAGGTTTGACAAAGAATGGAAAGGCCGCTTGGCCTATTCGCCCACCCGCCAACCGTTAGGTTGGACGGGCAGGGAAAGTTTAAATTAAATTAATTAATTAATGAGCTTAACATTGTCTTAATTGTCGGCGGGCGCGTTGCCAACTCCCGCACGTGTCCACCAACCAGAATATCGGGCGAGTGTGTAACGACATCGGGACGCTCGCCCAATGTCATCGCACACTATTTCATGCTCATGTGTCAGGCGTGTGCCCACATGCCGAGCTGAAAACCTTGGCCCAGATTTTTGCTTCCTCCTTTGGCTAGCACCACCAAAAGCCAGGCTCTAGTTATAAAGGTGTCACCTCACTCAATTTTCATCTCAAATGCCTTGCTATATTAAAAACTTCCCAATCAGTATGTTTGTGTAAATGCTAATTTATTTGAAGAATGAAGTAAAAAACTGCAGATGAGAAAATCTGAAACAGCAGTACAAAATGGAATAAACGCTTACTGGGTTAGATAGCACATGTAGAAAGAGCCGGCGAGTTAATTTTTCATCAGAATCCACAACAGTCAGATTGATTTTTTTTTCACCTGCAGAGTGCAAAGAAGAGCGTGAAGTAAGTTTTAAAACTTTGGAATAGTTGGGATAATCGGCTTCTATTGGCAGTGCTCCAGGTTTAGAACAAATCTTGTGACATGCACTTCAACTTCCAACCATGTGAACTTCAATCAAAGTGAAAAGATGATTCAGTGTGATCAACAACCACAATGTGTCAGTTTTTTAAAAAAATTCATTTGCACCAGAAGCTGAGTGCTAGTCTAAGAGCACTTACATGATCAGGTGAAAGGGTTAACATTTTCTAGACAATATTCCAGTTGTTTACATTACGTACCCAGGTCATATTCTTAATGCCTTGTTTCCAAATCCTGGTATTTGGTCTACATGTCATTGCTGTGGCATGTTGAACAAGCTGAAATAATGATTGCCATTGCATATTTGTAGCAATTATATCACATTGCATTGACCTCAGCAGAAATTGCTTTCATGTCTAAGATCATGAGGCAACATTTTGTATGGAAATTATTGTAATTGTAGGAGCTGGCAATACAGCTGATCCAAGTGAAACTTTCCTGCTGTACATTTCTGAGTGCCTTTGTCTTCCACAATGGGCGTTGGCTTGTGACCCACCCCAAAGAGAACTTCCCTGACTGCACATTCCACTTGCTGCTGTGACTGCTGCTATGTATTTTAAAATTTGACCCTGTTGAGTGTTAGCAAACATCCTATGACTCTGCCTTTTGATCCCTATGTAGGAATAAGCTACCTCCAAAATCGTTGAATTACAATCACTTCAGCAATATCATTCTGACTCAGGCTCGATGGGCCAAATGGCCTTCTTCTGTGCCGTAACCATTCTATGATTCGATGATTCATGCATTGAGCCCATGCAGAAGAGTTTTGAGATTTCTCGATCGTTGGGTGTATGAATGTGGATGGCAACATCTGCAATTGGTTTAAAATTAAGGGTCGCCCATATAGGACAGAGATGAGGAGAATTTTTCTCTCAGGGGGTTGTGCGACTTTGGAATTCTCTGCCTCAGAAGGTGGTGGAGGCAGGGTCACTGAATATTTTTAAGGCAGAGGTAGATACATTCTTGTTAGGCAAGGGAATCAAAGGTTATTGGGGGTGGATGAGAATGTGGAACTTCAAACACAAACAGATCAGCCATGATCTTATTGAATGGTGAGCAGGCTCAAGGGGCCAACAGTCCTACTTCTGCTCCTATTTTGTATGCTCGTATGTAATCCAGGGCAGCTAGAAAATACTGTTTCTTTGCAATATGCACTTTATTAAGGTGAAGCCTTGATTCTGTGGTAACATTCTTATTTGAGTCAGAAGGTAATGGGTACAATATTCACTCCAGATACCTGAGCGCATAATCTAGGCTGAGACTTCAGTGCAGTACTGAAGGAGAACTGCACAGTTGGAGACACCGTCTTTTGGATGAGATGTTAAACCAGGGCCCTATTTGCCCAACAAAAACAGAAAATGCTGGAAAAACTCAGCGGGTCTAATAGCATCTGTGGAGAGAAAAACAGAGTTAACGTTTCAAGTCTCTTCTTCAGAGCTCAATTCAGGGCTCTATTTGCCCTCTCAGTTATATGTGAATGGCACTATTTGAATAAGCTGAGAGGAGGTTTGCCTGGTGTCCAGCCCAATATTTATCCCTCAGCCAACATCACTTATATCCACGTCTCCTAGTTTTGTATTCTTCACGTGGAAATATCTTCTCTTTATCTACTTCATCAATTCCCTTAATTATTTACAAAGACCTCTACTAGGTCACCCCTTAGCCTTCTCTTTCCTGGAGTTCAATCTTTCCTGATACATATCAGCTGTCAGTTTTGGTATCAGGAGGTTCTGGTATGCTTAGTGCAAACCCTGAGCCCATTGACCTAGGTTAGTCAGCAATGAATCCATTACAGAATTAAGAAAAAAACTTATTTTTCCAAAGTGACTAGAATGTAGAATTCACTCCCATGGGGAATATTTAAGGTGAACAGCATAGGTGCATTTAGGGGAGATAGCTAAACACAAGGCATAAAGAAACAGAAGGGTGCATGCTGATAGAATGAGATGAAATGCGGAGAATAGAGCAGTTCAGCCAAATGGCCTGTTTCTGCGCCGTACATTCTGCAGACATGTCTTGCGAATTTATCGATGCGAAAAATTGAGCCTCAGTTGTTATCTTGCGGGAGGACCTGCAATCTCAGGACCTCTGATTCACATGCTTGGACCCTGGAGCTGCCTGGGTACCAGATCCCAGCTTTGCATGAAACCCAATCCCTCTCCACATTGGCTCCTTGGGTGGGGTGGGGGGAGAATTGTCTGTATCGGTGCTGGCCCTGGGACACCTCCACAATTGGACCACCGGCGGGGCCACGATCACACTCGGAAAACAGATAAGAATCCTTCCAAAAAAACTGTAAAGCATTTCAATGCATGAATGTAGCTTTCGTAAAGGGCTCTGGCACCTTAGAGTTTAAATCGACCACTTTTGAGCCTTTATAAACCAACTTTCTACCCATATTGGTTTGTGTTCGAATAAAATAAACAACACGTGATTTTTACACCAAATCGCTCGATCTTTTTAAAATGCTTGTCTCCTGATTTATGGAATGGTTCGGTTGGAATTACAGATTCTATGTAAGGGACAGAGCATCAGAAGGACACGACCCAGATAAAAGCAGATAAAATCTCCCATGGAACCAGTGGTGCACAGTTCAAGAAGCTGGCTTTGCTAAAACACTTAATGTCGTGGTCCATAAAATGCATTATTGCTCCACCTTACACAGCATGGTAAATTAATTTATGACTAATGAAAATGAGGCACTTTTAGTTAAAATCCTGCTTTCCTAAGTACTGGGGTTGTAGCACCTTTGACCCATGTTTGTTGTCAGGCGGGTCAGTGCAACCTCTGAGAATCTGAGTGCCCGGTCAATCTAATTTGATAGCGGAACCTGGGAGGCGGGAGCGGGGTTTTGCTGATTGACCAATCACCAACCAATCAGCGGCCCGGTATGAGGCACCGCCCCTCGCCGAGGACCAATCGGAGGCCGAGGAGGGGGCGGGACCTCCGTTGAGATGAAGTTTGGTTGCAGGCGGACTCGGTTGCTAAGTTGCTCCTGTTTTTTTTCCCCCCCCCCCTCTCTGCCCTGAGATGACTCAGGAGGAGGTTTCCCCCCCGCCCCCCCGGCAGCCAGAAGCGGTTTAAGATGCACTTTGTGTGAAGGGGGAAGCGAAGGATGAGCATTGATTGTAAGGAGGCGGCGGCGGCTGGGAGAGGGTTTCTCTGTTCTTTGTTTTGTTACAATGTATCACTTCTGATGTAAACAGTTACAATGTAACCTTAGGCCAAGGCTTTGTGAGCGACCCTCTTTGATACAAGTTATCATCCACAGGCCCGGACTGGTTACTTTGAGCTTCTCGTTACTGCCCGAGAACATCGCAATTTGGCATCTGCGATCGTGTTGGGACAAGACCCGGTAAAGCCGGCCAAAACCCACCGCTTGGGGCGATTAATTTGAGTGCATTTTCTGCCATCCTGCGACTCAGGTGGGATCCCTCTGTCTCTCTCTCTCTCTGGCTCTCTCTCTCTTTCTCTGTCTCTCTCTCTCTCTCATGCTCTTGAATCCCAGCTACTCGAAGCAGTGCCCAAGAGTGAAGGGTTTGCCTGTCGAGGGATTGAATAGTAGTGCATGCTTGTGACTGTTACCAGCGTTGCCTATGGTAACGTTTGACTCAGTCGAGAAGGAAATGGTTCAGATGCGGCCAAGTAAAACCTGGACCAATGCATGTTGCTGTCTAGATAGTTTGGTTATTTTTTTAAAAAAATGTAGTTAGGGATGTTTAAGCTGAATGGGGATTGTTGTGGAGGATCTACAGTCAAAGTCTGGATGTTGGTGTACTTGTGAGAGACCCTTTTCCCCTATTGGTAACTAAAACTGACAGCTAGTTTTCTGATACCCCATTCACTCTCTGGCACTTTGCATCTTATTTAAAACAGTACTTCCCATTTCAAATCAGTGAGCCTAACCACGTAGACTTATTGTAGCAAACTTTTAATTGCCTCCCTGCAGTTACTAAAAAAGTGATGGGATCCAGGGTGCTCAACAAATCTGAAATCACCATTTTATGGGTGAAAGTCAGTATTGTTTGCCCTTGGTCGGACTTGCGCTTGGAAATGAGTCGATTCTGATGCAGGTGAAATAACATTGATGCTTGCTGCAATGGCTGCCATTCACAACTCCACGATTACAGAGTGAACTTTACTCGTTCGAGGACATTTTTGAATATCCTTGGTGTCTCCAAGGGATGTTGCTGTGACTTGCATACAGTTTTCTTGCAGGTGTTGGCAAGGACTTAATTTTGCTAACCTATTTGTAAGATGATTTGTTTCCCTCAACTGCTTAAAAAAAAACTCCTGAATGATAGAGCAACGTAGAGGACAATGGTCAACTGAAATTCAGTTAGAAGGGAATACATTAATTGAGGGGGTTCATATTGGGTCATTAAACCAGCAGCAAATTGGCATGCACTGCAACATTGGCTGCACTTCATAAAGTACTTCACTTGCTGTGCAGAACTTTGGGACATCTTGGGTGTGGAAAAGGCACTTCATAAATGCTAGTTCTTCCATTATTTAAAAGCTGTTAATTTTTTTGTGTGTGTTTGACCAACCTTCTGTTTAACATCCCTGTGAATGGGACTAAAAATATTTCTGGTAGACAATCGCTTACCAGCTGTAGCAACAGAAAAGGTTACATATCATCAGGCGTTTAACTTAATCATTTTGTAAGGGTGCACATCCAAGAGTCTGTAGATCCGTAGAGAGTCTGGAGAGGGTACTACATTGCCATTTGTGGGCTGTTTGTAAAATATCCAGTGTTGGACGAGGCACTTTCCCCCTCAAAGCAAAAGGATGTTCTTTAAATTGAGTCAGTCCAAGCAACTTGCACATAAATCCTTCATAGCTGGGTGACCTCAGCAAAGGAATAAGCTAGTGATCCAACAACTTTCTAATGACATAGGTCTGGGGGAGAAGAAATAGCACAAAGAGAACTGTAACTTAAAGCAAAGGTGCTAAGGCACGGCATCATTTTAGGAGTTCAAGCAAAAATACTTCAGGATTAGCATTTTTTCAGAACATGTGCTTCTCTCAGTGAAAGTTGTTTGCTTGTTACAACAAGATCAATTTCTAAATTTTGGATACTTCTGATTTAAAGGGCCTAATAAAGGATGTGCATTTAGATATTGCCTTTCCCGCTATCAGGATGGTCCAAAGCACTTCACGATGATGAAATACTTTTGAAGTGCAGTCAAGTTTTGTTTGATGCCCTGGTGTTAAAGGTGCCCTTACAAGGGAAATATGGCGGCCAAATTTCACATTGCAGCGCATAGAAACAGCAATGAAACAAAGGACCAGATAATCTGTTTCAGTGGTGTTGATGAGGGATAAATTTTGGCCAAGATAACTGGAGAACTCCCCTGCTCCTCTTTGAATAGTGTCACCTGAAAGATCAGAGAGGGTCTCAGTTTAATGCCTCATCCAAAGGACAGTACCTCTTGCATTTGCTCAGCATCGCACTGGGAGTGTCAACCTACATTTACATCATGTGCTTAAATCCTGGAGCGGCGGGTAACGTATTAGCACGGATAGAGGATTAATTAGCTAACAGAAAGCAGGGAGTAGGGATAGTGGGTCTTTTTCAGGTTGGCAAGTTGTAACTAGTGAAATGCTACAGGGATCAGTGCTGGAGCCTCAACTATTTACAATCTATATCAATGACTTGGACGAATGGACAGAATGTATGGCTGCTAAATTTGTTGATGGCATAAAGATAGGTCGGAGAGTAAGTTGTGAAGAGCACATAAGGAGTCTACAAAGGGATGTAGGTAGGTTAAGTGAATGTGCAAAAATTTGGCAGATGGAATATAATGTGGGAAAGTGCGTCCACTTTGGCAGGAGGAATAGAAAAGCAGTGCGTTATTTAAATGGAGAGAGATTGCAGAGCTCTGCAGTACAGAGGGATCTGGGTGACCTAGTGCCTGACTCATAAAAAGTTAGGTATGCAGGTACTGCAAGTGATTAGGAAGGCAAATGGAATGTTGTGTATTTCAAGGAGAGTGGAATATAAAATGAAGGAAGTTCTGCTACAGTTGTACAGGGTGGTGGTCTTGGTGAGACCACATCTTGAGTACTGTGTACAGTTTTAGTCTCCTTACTTAAGAAAGGATATAATTGCATCAGAAGCTGTTCAGAGAAGGTTCACTTGACTGATGCCTGGGATGAGGGGAGTTATTTTATGAGGAAAGGTTGGACAGATTGGGCCTGTATCCATTGGAGCTTGGAAGAACATAAGGTGATCTTAGAACCACAGAAAACTTACAGGACAGAAAGAGGCCATTCGGCCCATCTTGTCCATGCCAGCCCAAGGACACCCAGGTGCCCTTTCTAATCCCACCTTCCTGCACCCGGCCCATAGCCCTGCAGCTTACAGCACTTAAGGTGCAGATCTAGGTACTTTTTAAGAGTTTAGAGTTTCTGCCTCTACCACCAACTTGGGCAGTGAATTCCAGGCACCCACTACCCTCTGCGTGAAAAAGTTCTTCCTCATGTCCCCCCTACACCTTCTGCCACTTATCTTGAATCTATGTACCCTGGTTCTAGGATTCTCCACCAAGGGAAACAATTTTATCCTGTCCACTCTATCTATTCCCCTCATAATTTTGTACACCACAATCAAGTCACCTCTCAGCCTTCTTTGTTCTAAGGAAAATAACCCCAACCTATCCAATCTCTCCTTATAGCTACACTTTTCTAACCTTGGCAACATTCTTATAAACCTCCTCTGCACTCTCTCCAGAGCTATTATGACCTTCCTGTAATGTGGTGACCAGAACTGCACACAATACTCCAGTTGTGGCCTCACCAGTGTTTTATAGAATTACAACATTATATCCTATTGAAACATACAAGATCCTGAGGTGATTTGACAATGTGAATGCTGAGAGGATGTTTCCCTTACGGGAGAGACTAGAACTAGGGCAGACAGTTTAAAAATAAGAGGCCTCCCATTTAAGATGGAGGTGAGGAGAACATTTTTCTCTCAGAGGGTCATTAGCCTGTAGAATTCTCTTCCCAGAGAGCAGTGGAGGCTGGCTCGTTGAATGTTTTTAAGGCAGAGTTAGATAGATTCTTGATTGACAAAGGATTCAAAGAGTATAGGGGTAGACAAGAAGGTAGAACTGAAGCCACAATCAGATTAGCCATGATCTTATCAAATGGCGGAAGAGGCTTGGGGTTGAAGGGCTTTCTCCTGCTCCTTAATTCGTATGCCCATGCGCATAGTGGATGAAATTTAACATGGAGAAGTATGAAGTGATACATTTCGATAGGTAGATTGAGGGATGCATTATGTAGGGTTTCCCAGTGTGGGCAAGTTGTCTCTCATTTGTGTGTCCGTGTGGTTATGTACACAAACCCTTGAAGGTAGCTGGACAAGATGAGAAGGGCTTTTTTTAAAAAAGCATTTGGCTTTATTAATAGACAAGTAGAGTACAGAAGGAAAGAACTCATGCTATACCTTTTATAAAACACTGGTCAGGCCTCAGCTGAAGTGTTACATTCAAGTCTGGACATGACACTTCAGGAAGGTGTCAAGACCTGAGGGAGGTTGCAGGAGAGATTTACCAGAATGGTACCAGCGATGTGAGGGACTGGAGAAGCTGGAGTGGGGAAGGTTAAAGAGAAGATTTGATAGAGATGTTCGAGGTCAAGAATGGTTTTGATAGGGTAGATAAAGAGAAACTGCTTCCAGTGGCAGGAGGACCATTAATCGGAGGACACAGATTTAAGGTGATTGACAAAAAGGGCGACATGAAGCAACTTTTTGTTTTACACCGCAAGTTGCTGTGACCTGGAATGCACTGCCTGAAAGGGCAGTTGGAACAGATCCAAAACATACAAAGGAGAACTGAATAAATACTCAGAGGAAAATATTTACAGGGCTATGGGGAAAGAGCAGGGGAGTGGGACTAATTGGATAGCTCCACTAAAGAGCCAGCACAGCCATGATGGGACAAATGGCCTTAGTCTGTGCTGAATTGTCCTTATGATATTCAGTATGTGCAATTCCTCAAATATATCTGGAGTAATAAATGCACAATCCAAACGCATTAGAAAATAACGAAGTCCTCAACTCAGAGCCTTTGGTAAGTAAATGTTTGTTATGCTTTGAGAAAATGGGTAATGCCAACTGATTTTACCCAGAAAAAGAGTGAGCATTCAAAAGCCAAATGTAAGAAGCTATATGAGAGAATTCTGCAGCAATATTTTTATATGTGAAAAGGTCTGGGTCCAAAGGCTCAACTTACAAGAAAAGCAAAATACCAGTTACAGAAGGCGGATTAAAAGTAATTGGTTTTAAGAAAGAATTCTGTCATCTCAGTGTTTGATGTCAGCTAATGGGTAGCAAACCCATGAATCAGAACATGAATTTAGAGTGAATTTTTAATATAGGTTATTGTGCTTTCTAAATTAAAACTGCATTTCTCCAGTTAATATTGTTGAAATTGAAGTTCCAATTTCCCAGTTAGTCCTTCTGGAACAAAGCAAGTTAAAACCCATTTGTATTGGTAAACTGAAAATAGAATGTTTATTAAATTGGATTTGGCATAATTGTCTATTTGTGTGCCTTTCCTCACACAGTGCTTTGTCGGAAATGACATTATGCTAAGCTCCAGAGATTGACCATTGACTCCAAATAAACAGTACAGGCAACAAATTAATTTTATTAATTGGGTGGGATAAAGTGGCTAGGGAAAACTTGAGTGATGACAGAAGATTGTTAATTTACAAAGTGATGGCTTTTCAGCAGAATGTCAGCATTATTTCAGTTGTACAGGGCTCTTTCTCCACAGTTCTTCATGCCACGTTCCTATTTCTTGGATGAAAGGGCAGTGATCATTTTTATTTTCACTCTGTGATCACCAGATGGAGGTGCTCAGTCATTGTCTAATATTAAACTTCCTGTCCTTTGTCTGTTTGGAGCAAACTGACCAGCTTGAGACTGGCAGTGTTCAGTGGGTCAGGCTGAAGTGCTAATGCACCAAAGAGTGATGGTGAAGAGGTTTTTTCATTGGCTGTATCTTCAGCACTCCCAGAAATAGAATCAAAGTAGTTCAGACAATGAAGAGCTGAAAATGTAACCTTTACTATGCAATGTTTGGTTCCTTGTGGAAAGTTTTCTGTTTTAAAAGATACAGGAACTTCAAAGTAGCCTCTAAACCTTGTAGGTTTTCAAACAGTACTAACCTGTGACCATCAAAATCCTCTGTGCTGTGCCAAGAATCTTTGTTTTGGCTGTTTTACATTGAAGAGATTTACCAAAGCTATTTTTGGGGGTAGATAACACAAACACATTTGCTTTGACTTTTACTCAGAGTTGGCACTTTTCAAACAAAGCTTTAGCGAGATTTATTTTGGGTAATGACAGCTTAAAGCCTGTGAATTAATTTTGACCATCAGATTCAGTGACCCTTTAGGATGTGAATAACGATTAATGTCGTCTTGAACTTGGCAGCTCCTCAGCTGTTATCAGAAATCTGATGCTTTTGAAAGGTTGATGACTTTGTATTTTCATTGTCATTTAGGTCTGATTTACCCTTTGAATTTCTACAGTTATAAAAGTGTTTTTATTCTGGTCATCTTGAGTATTTTTTAAACGTTTTGTTTAGGTATGCTAGTGGCATTTACCTGTATGTACTTGTCAGAGAAATCCATGAAGAGGGCTTCCTTGGTGGAGTGAGCCAACAATAACAACTACTGTCATATGTACATTATGCTTTAACATAAAGGTGCTTCATAGAGACATCATCAGACACAAATGGACACTGAAATAAAGTGGTGTTAGGATGGGCAGCCAAAAGTATGGTTAAAGGGGAGGGTTACAATATGAGCCTTAAGGGAAGAGGGAGGGAGAGAGAGATGTGGAGGAGGAGGAGAGACAGACAGAAGGGTTTGAGAGGGAATTCTAGAGCACAGGGCCTAAGCAGCTGCAGGCATGGCTCTTAATGGTGGGGTAAAGCCATGTACAAAAAGGCCAGAGTTAGAGGAACAGAGTGTTCCCGGGGGAGAGGTGGGGCTGGGGTGTAGGTCTTGAGGAGGTTAGAGATAAGGAGGGATAACCCAATGAAGAGATTTAAACATAAGGATGAGGATTTTAATATTGAGCCATTCACAACTGGGAGGCAATATAGGTCAGCAAGGGCATGGTTGATGAGTGAGAGGGAGTGGATGAGTTCGGATAAGCTGGAGTTTATGAATGGTGGAGGTTGGGAAGCTGGGCTGGAGAGGAGTGGACTGGTCAAGCCTGGAGGTGACAAAGGTGTGATTAAGCATTTCAGCGGCAGATGGAGTATAGCAGGAGTAGAGCTAGGCAAATGGAATTGGATGCATAAATGATACATTATTAAATGTAAAGTCTTCTATGTTTATGGTGCTTTATCATATATCCTCAGGTGGAATAAATTAATGTCATTTTTAAATCCAGTGGTTGTATTCTAAAAAATATGGCACCTTTTTGTGTGCAACAAGATCCCACAAACACCAATGAAATGAGTGACCGTGCTGTCAATTTAGGGTGAAATATTGCCCAGCACACCAGGTGAACTGTACTTCTCTCTGAATATTGATATGGGATCTGTAATGTCCATTGGAACAGGCTGATAATGCTTTTGTTTGATATCTGATCTGAAGGATAGTACTTCCTCAGCACTACACTAGAATGCCAATCTGGATTAAAGGGTCAATTCTTAGAATAGGCTTTCCACCCACAAACTTCTAACTCAGAGGCAAGAATATGACCAGATGAGCCAAGCTGATATGTTTAGACTATGGAAGTCCTGGACACAGTTCTTAGTCCATGTTGCTAACTGATTTCAGCTGGTGGTATTCACCTGTTTGTTAGCTCTGTTGCATACTGATATGTTTTTAGCACAAGCCATAGCAAAATCCTCTCTCAGGACATTAGCAAATGCATTGACCATTTCAATGAATAAAATATTAATTTCACTGTGTAAAAGCTAGGAGAGGGCTTGATAGTGCATATGCTCACTTTGCAAGCCGCAAAAGAATTTCACTATTTTAAAGTGTTAAACTACTGGATTCAAAAGCCAAATGTTTACATGTAGTTTTCTAATTTCATTCCAGGTTGCTTTCTATTGTGCGTTCACAATGAATACTTCACGAAGCAGTTCTTCGTTCCTTGGTGATGGATTTGATCTTAGCTTGACTGGCTCTCAGTTATCCATATCTAAACGCCCCAGCAGCGCTTCACCAGCCAAACAGCTAGCACGCTCCACCTCTGTCATCTCCGAGAACAAGGCCAAAAGGAACACTTCGGTAAATAATGCAGACGGAACCTGGGTATAACTTAAATGGAACTTTCCAGAACTGGCCGAGTTTTTAAAAAAAACTTCCCCTTCCTGCCATGAATGTGGTGATCATGGTGAGGCACACAGGTCTTGTGCTGACAGCCTTCTGGTATGAGACCCAAATTATCGTTTTGTGGTCAATTTAAGCTTCCAAGATTTATGCTTCTAATTGCTATCCAATTCCTCTCTGCAAAGTACATTTCTGATGGTCAGGTGAGTGTAACGGGGGACTTAGCAGTGATTTGCTCGACAATTTAAGCTTTGCTTTCCAGAGAGGTATTGGATAACAATTAGAAGCATAAATCTTGGATGATTTTCTTTCCCCACCACTCCACTCTTTACCTCATTCAAGGGACACTAAGACTAATTTTAGTTCTTGTTTTACCAGCTCCTTCCTCAGTTCCCCAACTTTGACCAAGACTGTGATTAGCTAATAAGCAACACTAGGGATTGATCCTGGGAGATTTTTTGGTCTTTTGACCTTAATGTTCTAGGCGATACACTTTCCAGCCGAGCCTTGGGGATATCTATTGTTTACTGGTGCATATAATTGGTGCCTCAATTTATTTTCTCTGGCTATTCATTAAGCTGAATCTTACTAACGTCTGATATGCTCAATGAACCATTTGACAAGGAAGGTTTGGGTGCAATTTGTCTGATTGATTGTGTGCTTGTCAGTACTGGGGGTGCTCTTCCTCTCCCCCTACCTAAAATCAGCAGTACAACTCAAATTGGGAAAGTGCAAAATTTGTAAAGTCACAAGTGTGTTATAGTACTTCAGAAGTGTAGGGAAAAGCTATTGGGCGTGTGTAAATGCATGCATGTGAGAGAAACAGAGAGAATGAGAAGTTTCGCATGTAAAAGTTATGTCGAGGTTTTCTGTCTCCCTGCAGGTTGATGCTGGGCTTGGAAATATCAGTGGCAGTGGTTCTCGTGCTATTAACAATTTACAAAGGTCAAACAGTACCACGCAGGTCAACCAGCAAGCCAATGCCACATTAAGGTAATGTAATTACTTTACATCACTGAGAATTGAAGTAGATCCATGTTTAGGTGGAATTTAATCTACTGTGTAAATATGAAGGACATCTTGCAAATCAGTTCACCAACAACTGCACCAGAACACTGAGCAGCATTTTGATTATTCAGTCAGCATTAAATGCCTCAATATACTTTCCCTGCTTTCTATGAGTTTCTGAAAGATAGAAGCATTTACACAACCCCCTTTCATTACTCTTCACCCACCCCGCCCCAACCCTGGCTGTTCATAGTGGAGGCAGATAAGTACATAGATCACAAAAAGAAAAGGTTGAGAAGAGATTTGATAGACCTGTTCAAAAACATGAGAGGCCTGGACGGAGGAGATAGGGAGAAACTGACCCCATTGGCAATAGGGTCAAGAGCCAGAGGGCACTGATTTGAAAAAGAACCAAAGGTGACATGAGGAAAACATTTAAAAAAAAAATACAGTTTATAGTTAGGATCTGGCATTGAAAGTGAAAGCAGCAGCTGCAGTGATAGTTCCAGACTGACAGGTCAGGGCCTGCCTCCTGCCAACCCCACACTGGTTTTATTTGTGTTGCCTGCAACTTAGCTTCTCGAAATGGATGCAGCATAGAAAGAACCATGTGGCCTCTTAGTTCCTTGCCAGCTCTCTGTAAGAGAGCTAGCCCCACTGCCCTTTCCTTATGGCATTGTAATAATTTTTCTCTTCAGGTAATGATCCAGTTGCCTTTTGAAAGCCATGATTGAATCAGCTTCTGCCACACTCTCAGCCAGTGCATTCCAGATCCTAACTATAAACTGTATTTAAAAAAAAATGTTTTCCTCATGCCATATTTGGTTCTTTTGCTATTCCCCTCAAATCCGAGTTCTCTGGCTCTTGACCTTTTTGCCAGTGGTTTCTCCCTATCTCCTCTGTCCAGGCCTTGCATGTTTTTGAACACCTCTAACAAATCTTTTCTCAACCTCCTCTTCTCTAAGGAGAATGACCCCAGCTTCTCCAGTCTATCCATGTAACTGAAATCCCCCATTCCTGGAACCATTCTCGTAAATTTTTTGTGTGCACGCTCTGATACATTCACATCCTTCCTAAAGCGTGATGCTTAGAATCGGACACAATACTCATTTATAAAGGGTCACATCACTCCCTTGTTTTTGTGACCTATGTACCTCTTTATAAAGCCCAGGATCCGTATGCCGTACTAACTGCTTTCTCAACCTGCTGTGCCACCTTCAGTGATTTGTGCACATATACCACCAGGTCTTTTTGTTCCTGCACCCCCATTAGAATTACGCCTTTATCTTATATTCTACACATTTAGTAGTTCTTCCTACTAAAATGTAGCACTTCTCTGCATGAAACTTCACCCATTCCACCAACCTGTCTATGCCCTCTTGAAGTCGATCACTATTCTCCTCACAGTTCACAGTATTCCCAAGTTTTGTGTCATCTGCAGATTTTGAAATTGTGCCCTGCACAGCCAAGTCCAAGTCACTATTATAGGTCAAGCAATGTAGATTGTAGGCTATTCCTACCACCTGGTCTACTCTGGACATCAATGACCCAAAACTCGAGACTACCCAAAACAGCTGCACTTTATTATTTGATTATTGTTACAGACAGCTCAATAATACTTATACCAGTGACTACTCACCCCGTGCTTTAGTTACTTGGTTTCCCCGAGAAACAGGCAGGATCGGGTGGTCAATCCATCCGTGTCCATTCTCTGTTCAGATAACTGACCAGGCTTTCCCTCTTCCTTGTCCGGCTGCAGTGATGGCCTCAAGCTTAATGAACACCGTGCTTAAATAGGTTTCTGCTCCCTGCCTTGTCATGTACGCACTTTCTGATTGGCTCCTTTCTGATAGCAATAGTCCATGGTTGGCTACTTCCTCTGATAGCGACGGTCCGTGATTGGTTCATTTTCACCCCGGGCAACCCTCCCTTGAGCAGGAAGGTCCTGACAGGAAGTTTGGCCAATCTCCTCCTGGATCTGCTTGCCTCAGCACCTCCCCCATCCGTCCCCAGTTCCACCAAGCAACCATTGCGTAAGGGTGATTACAAACTGCTGAATTTCTACTTAGCAATGATATTCTAAACAAACAGCCATCATCAGTTGTATTACATTAAGACATTACCTTTTTGACCTTACTTTGAACTTTAAGCAAACAACTTTACACAATATTTGTAATCGAAAAGGTCTCAATCTGGGGGAAAAACAATTGTTGCCTGGCCTTTAACAAGCCACCTTTCTAATATTGGCACAAAACCATGAACACAGCATAAAGATTCTCTGGTAACTCACTTGTAGAAGTTAGCCTGTGTTAGCCTTATAAATAGTGTTAAATAGTAATTATAAGCTTAGCTTTTCCCTGTATCCATAAAAAGCTTCCACAATGTAATGACCCTTGCCCACAGGATGTCTGGTTGCTGTCACTCGGCCAACTTCATATCCATGCTGCCACTGTCCCTTTTATTGAATCAGCTTTAACTTTGCTGACAAGCTTGTTATATGGCACTTTAGCGAACACCTTTTGGAAGTCCATGTACACCACATCAACAGCATTACCCTCATCAACCCTCTGTTACCTCATCAATCAAGCTAGTTAAAAACGACTTTCCTTCAACAAATTCATGTGGCTTTCCTTAATTAATCCACACTTGTCCAAGTGACTGTAAATCTGCTCCTGATTATCATTCCTAAAAGCTTTCCCACCACTGAGGTTAAACTAATTGGCCTCTAGCTGTTGGGCTTATCCTTATACCCATTCTTCAACACAAGTGTAACACTTGCAATTCTCTGGTCCTCTGGCACCACCCTTGTGCCCACGGAGGACTGGAAGATGATAGCAATTTGGCAGTTTATCCAGCCATGGGAGATATTGGAAGGATAATAATCTACAGGCTGCCTGCGTGAGGGTGTACATGTACATGTGGGGAACCCCCCACCTTCCCGCCTCCACCCTGATTGGCGGGAAGGCCTGTGGACAGCACGCCTGCCCCCCCCGCCGCCAATCCAGGGATTAATCCAGCAGCAGGCGTGCCTGTGGCCATGGGGGGAGCACGCCAAGCAAATCTGTGCGGGCTGCTTGTGGTTTTCCGGGGTGGGGGATGGGGCATTGTTATATAGTTTAATAGGCCTTATGCACGGCCCCTTTGTAAGGATATCAAATATCTCTCTCTCACGTCGGCCTCACCAAACAGGCTATTCGAAAATGGTCCCGAGCTGGGACCATGCTGGCAACCCGGCACACAGGCTGGTGACTGGAAATCGTCTGCTTCCGATCCCACCCATTTTAAAATTCCGCCCCATTTTGGCCTTTGTGACTTGCAGCAAATGTATGGAGATAAAAAGTTACTTTATGTTTGGAAAAGCAGTGAACCCCCTGATTTTATCTCTTGCAGTTTCAGGGGGGGTGGGGTTCTTTTCTTTTATGTATGTCTATTATTTTCGTTTTCTTTCTTTGGATCGTGAACATTAAATAATGAAACATGACTCCTTTGTCATGTTCTTTTCCCCTGAAAAGTATTGGAGGAGCCAAGTTGCAAGAAAATGACTTTCTTAAAAAAAAAGTCAAATCCTTTTCCACTGAATCCACTGAGGCTGAAGTTACCATTTTGTCATTTGTTCAGAGAGAGCTGAAAGCCATTGCGTCTGCCTAATGTAATGGATGTAGACTGGTGCTTAATGTGTTTGTAGATAGTGACAATAGGTGGCAGTGTGTCCACACATGTAACATCTTCGGTCGGTGAATGGTGCCTAGATGGTGAACACCTAATTGGTGATGAGGAAATTAAAAAAAAATGTTTTCCTCCTCTATTTCACTCAAGTCCCAATCCCCTTCCCCACTCCTTCCGTTTTCAAAAAACAAATCATAGTGGTGAGTAAAGTCCAGGCTACCAGCAGCTACTCGTGGGAAGGTCCAGCTTGGCCATAAAATGCACACGAGTATATGATTTATAAAATCAATTAATCAGCATATTTTCTTATTTCTTGCCTAATTATGGCAGAAGTAATGGTGCAGTGACTCTTAAAGTTACAGAGTTCGATTTCGAATGTGTGGTAATAGAACGCACTTCACAGAGCTGTAAAAGAGCACTGTTCGGTAACTAGTGAGAAAGCTGTGCTCACGGCACACAGGAAGCACTGCGTTATGAGAATTAAGACTTTGGAAATAGTGAATATCGGGAATTGATTGCAAAAATTCAAAAAATTGATGCATATAATTGGCCATTCAATATGGCATCATGCCTGAAGAAAATAAGTCCATTAATTGTGCCCCTTACCTGGTCTCTCCTTAGCGAAGAAAGAGCAGGCGATTTCCTGGCTTTGTTTGATAGCTCCGCAGATGGGAGGAAAAAACTGTCCAGCTTGAGCAAGACATCCCCAGAGAAGAGAACCACTTGGAATGTTCTGGTAATTATAAATTAACCAAACCTTTCGGGCATTGGGAACCGGAGACAGATTGTGCCTTTGTTTTTTCAGAATCCTGGTGCAGTGCAGTGCCTGGGAAGAATAGCGTTACTGTGGGTTTATTCCTGTCAATTTCCACCTCCCCTTTCCTGGAGTGTTGAACATTTCCTGGGCTACAGTTCCATGTGCTTGATGTCCTTCAGTGCTCTGGAGGCCTAATAGAATTTAATCCCTTTCACTTCCTCAATGAAATGGGGCTTACTGAGTTATTTGAACAGCTATTCAAGAGATGGAACAAAGAAAATAGTGTTAAAGTACCTGGTAGGCATCAAAACAGCCCTAGACCAAGATTATCCTGGAAGCCTGTCCTTCTTTGACAAATCCATCACTCCTCCACCAAATCATCAACTAATTATCTCTCCAACCTGTCCTGATGTCTGAGCTTTGCATCATCGTCCATTACCTTCAGAAATGTTAAGATTTCAATGGTACCATCTCAAAAATCACCTCTCTTTCAAATTGGATCAGCTTGACTATCTTAACTAAATAATTTGGACTTAAAGTACCTCTTCTGGCCTTTTAACTTGACATTTTTAAGTGCTAAAGTATTGCAGAGTATACCAGGTAGCACTTGCTTATTTACTTGTTGGTCATAGTCAGTACTTTTCATGAGTTTCTCAGTCCAAGTAAAGAAGAGAAATTGGGTGTACGCAATGTGACTGGGAGCAGAGATTTGTCTTATGTGCTTTGCGCTTGTACACCGTTAGAAACCTATTCCCCTGTTTGGGACTGTGGGCAGGGGGGATCATCCTAGATGTGGGTGAGTTTTTTTTCCCCTGCTCCTGAAGGAAATGTATCAAATTCACCCAGCGCCGTTCCAGTCCATTTGTTTCGGCTGTTGCTGTCCTCCGCTAAGCTGCTGTGGTGCTCTGCTTCACTTTTCCAGTACCGTTAATCTGAATGAAAACTTTCCCTCCTGACTTCATTCCAAGCTCCCATGGAAAAATGAGGAGAGAAACAAACTGAGAGGAAATGTATTTGTGAATGCCAATTGACATGAATATGAGTGTCTCAGTCGATAGCAGCTTTGTCATTATCGACTCTTATTGTGGCGTGGCGTGTGGCATCGGGTGCAGGGAGAAGATCTCGTGTTATACATGATATATATGGGAAATATGAAATACTAGATCTTCCCTCCCCAGAGCACGACACAAAATTGTGCCAATAATGGGTTGATTTAGTCACATAATTAGAGCATCCAAAAATAGTGAAATTTATATCTAATTTTTTTAGCCGTTGGTATGAGGTATCAAGTGCACGGTTTTTGGCTAATTCTGTGTTGCCGTGTGCAGTTACTTCTTTAGCTGACACTGACCATATTTTAGGAAGAAAAATTATCCATAAAAGAATTTCATTCCACCATAGAAAAATTCACTGAGATGCACCAAATGTGGAAGTTCTCCATTTGATCGTGTATATATTTTGGGATGATTCCATTTTGTTTTTGAAGTAGACTCATAGACTCATAGGTGTATAAAGCACAGAAGGAGGCCATTCGGCCAATCGTGTCCATGCCGGTCAACGAAGATCTGACAACACTAATCCCATTTTCTAGCGCATGGCCCATAGCCCTGGAAGCTATGGTAATGCAAGTGAATATCTAAATACTTCTTAAGTGTTACGAGAGTTTCTGACTCAACCACCCTTTCAAGCAGTGAGTTCCAGGCTCCCACCGCCCTCTGGGTGAAAAAAGTTCTCCTCAACTCCCCTCTTAGCCTTCTACCTCTTACTTTAAATCTATGCCCCCTGGTTATTAACCCCTCTACGAATGGAAAAAGTGGCCTCCTATGCACCCTACCTATGCCCCTCATAAACTTATACGCCTCTATCAAGCCCCCTCTCAACCTTCGCTGATTAAAACATGAAATAACAGTAAATTATTTTCAAATACCTGTAATTATGAGCCTCGCCATCTTTGTACAATATTAAAGTACACCAGGTAGAATAGAGTTGGACTCCCAGAGGAAAGTTTTATTGGAACTTGACTATAGTAGTTGTCCTTTACAATGCTGTATGTAACCTAACCTTCCAGTAGTTACAGCATGAAAAATATTCTATTATACTGCTGTGCTGAATGGTCATGTGTTCATTGTTTACGATGGGACGTTGAGGTGGCTGTCCCATTAAATTGTTTTCCAGTGTGTTTCAGGTTGCCTTTGAGTTGTTCTTTACCAGCCTATTTGCTTGAGTGTCATGCTACAATTTAATCATGCTCCCTTGAGTTTATAAGGAACATTGGAATTGTGATGAACAGATAAAGACACTTTGGAACCTTTATCATGTTCCATGCAATTGTGATAACCTTGTGCAATGTTGATACTCTCCATGGTACCCAAAACCATGCGATCTCCTTGGAGAGGTGAAAAAAACAATCAAGATATCCAGGCCGATTTGTTGGGGGAGATGTTCCTGGAAGTTCCTCTCTGATCCATCAAGATGATGGAAACTAGTCCAGGAGATCACTTTGGTCTCAAATCCCTGAAGTACCTTTTGTAAGAAGTGATGTCTACCCTAACCGGAAATAGGTACTTCTCTACTTGAAGGAGTTGAGCAAATCAGCATCCACTGCATGATCTGATAGCCAGTTCCTGTGAATCACTATTCTCTGGGAAAAGAACCGCCTCCTGATATCTAACCTAGATCTGGCCTTAGACAACTTAAGATTCTGATATTGAAGTTCTGAACAGGAGCCACCTTGGACTTGAAACATTAACCGTGTTTCTCTCTCTGCAGATGCTGTCAGGCCTGCTGAGTTTTTTCAGCACTTTCTGTTTTTATTTCAGATTTCCAGCACCCGGAATCTTTTGCTTTAATTAAAACTCTGATCCCTCGTCCTCCCTAATCTATTTAATTGTGACAAACCCTCAACTGGAACATAATCTGTTCCTTTCATCATCTTGTACACCTCAATTATATCACCCCTAAGCCTAGGCTTCTTTAAGATGCAGGATTCCAACTCTCTTGGCCCATCTTAAATCCTATGCGGATGTATTTCCTCGATCTGATGCGTGAGAACTGCTTGAGCACATTATAATGAAAAGATAAAGCTATCTTCCAAGATATCTGAAGACAAAGCTACCTCTTGTATAGATCATTCCATTGTACACTTATCTTAAGCACTTGATGACAAACAATTTGATGAGAGCCAGGCAGATAGGGTGACTATCACCTTGTGCTCCTGACCATACAATATAATATTAGAAGAGGCAGGTTTTTCAGTTTCAAATGCGAGCAATTAATTTCAGAACCACTGGATGAAATGTTAATATATATATCTGTAGAATAACATGCTGTTTCTCCACCCACTCTTTGTTTCTTTCCCAATGGCAGGATGAAGAGCCCAGAGCTTTTCCAGTTCCTATCAGTGGTCGCAGTACCAGTACTATAGATGGGCCAGTCTTGACTAAAAAGAGGGAGGCAACTGTGCCACTAGCAGCCAACTTTACAGCCAACAATCGGTTAGTAGGTCCATAGAAAACCATAATAAGAATGTAAAGGGGAAAAAAATTGTTTGGTTCCTACATATTGCAAGTACCTTTTAAGCTTTGTGCAATGTGGAAATGTTTGTTTTAACAGCATAAAGGCAAGTATTGTTTTTATATTGGTAAATAGCGAGACTGCCCCTCTAAACATTCTTCCATTTGCTCCCAATACTAACAGTATTCATTTTGGGTGACTGCCACACTTTCGGAAGGATGTGAGGATCCTTGAGAGGATGCAGAGGAGGAGATTTACCAGAAGGATTCCAGGGATGAGGCATTTTAGCTGCAAAGGTTATATTGGAGAAACTAGGGCTGTTCTTCTTGGAGCGAAGGGGTTTGAGGAGAGCTTTGATTGAGTTGTGCAGATTATGACAAGCTTAGAGAAGGTAGACAAAGAAAAACTGTTCCCATTAGCTGTTGCTACAAGGACTAGGAGGCACAGATTTGAGGTTTTAGGGCAAGAGATGCAGGGGATATGTGAGGAAGATCTTTTTTTATGCAACAAGTGGTAATTCCCTACAACTTGCTCCCTATGAGGGTGGCGGAAACAAAGACTATGAATGGATTCAAAAAGAAATTGGATGGGCACTTGCAGCACTACAGGGCTAGAGTGGGGGAATATTTTGTTTGCTCTACCAAGAGCCAGCATAGACTTGATGGGCTGAATGACCACCTCCTGTGCCGTAATGACTCTATGACAGGAACAATGCATCTTACTGTGGTGGCTATTAAGTGTGTTTATTCTCTTTTCAATGAGAAAACTGTGCCAACATGAGTTGGTTCCATGATTTAATCATTTTTGATTAATAAATTAAATGTTGTGCTGAAAAGTGTGAAATAACTTCGAGATTTGAAGTAGTATAATTTATCACAGAGGGCCAATTTTTATTATCATTTTTATTACATTAAGCAATTGATTCTTGTCTTATTGATTTCTTTTATGGTAGCCAGACTGACCAGCTTGATGGTGAAGCTCTTGCATTTATCGCCATGTCTGGGAGGTGAAATCTGGCTGCCAACTGCAGTCCTGTCAGCCTGCTCACATAGAAACTGGTGATCGTGACATGAGTTCTACTCCACTGTTATTTTAAAAAACAAAAGAAAGTTGTAGAATTGTGATATTATAGATCCTGCCACAAACAGAGCCCAATACTGCATTGTTTTCCTGGAGCTCAGTAGCTCCAGATTGGCCCTCAGAGTCAGTGTGCTGAATTAAAGCCAATTCGCATTCCCGCTGTTAATCACTATCCAGTCACCCCTGCTGCAAAGTGCCCCTCGGTGCCAGTTAAGAAGAGGATTGAGCGGAGCACAACGAATAAGTATGGGCAGGACGGGCATGAGAAAGTGGGGCGACCACATGTGTGGAGGACGAACACCAGTGTAGACAGTTTGTGAAGAATGGCTGCTTCCATATTGTAATTTCTATGTAAAGCTGATCTTGGATGATAATTTCATCACCTGAAAGGGTGGTACAATGTTTGTAATTATCTACCAGGTGAAATAAGGGAAGCTAAGACTGAGAGTTCAGAGTGGAATTGGGTGCTTAACTAGGTGAGCTAAAATAGCTTCAGAGGCCTAACGATTCTTCTGTGGTTTCTTGCTTTATTTTGATGACCTGTACCAGGTGACAGTGCTCCCACAAGTTTACCAATCAGGTGGTTCCCAATGTCATGAATAATTTTTGGTCAGTGTCAGAAATGCAAGGAATCAATAAATCATCTCACATGGTCTAGCTTATTTATCATAAATTGGATGAGAAAGTGAAATAAACATAGATGATTTAAGTATTAACTTGAATCATTAGTAGAGACGGTGGCGTCGTGGTATTGTCACCAGGGTAATGCTCTGAGGACCTAGGTTCGAATCCCATCATGGCAGATGGTGAAATTTGAATTAAATTTTAAAAAAAAATCTGGAATTACAAGTCTAATGATAAATCATTGTTGTAAAAGCCCATCTAGTTCACTAATGTCCTTTAGGGAAGGAAATCTGCTGTCCTTCCCTGGTTTGGTCTACATGTGACTCCAGACCCCACAGCAATGTGGTTGACTCTTAAATGCCCTCTGTTCTTTAGTTCTCAAGGGCATCTAGGGTTGGGCAATAAATGCTGGCAGAGCCAGCGACGCCCCGATCCCATGAATGAATAAAAAAAAAAATCCAGCACAGAAGGATACCATTTGGTCCAATGTCTGTGTGGCTCTGTCCAATTAGTCTCACTCACTTTGCTCTTTCCCATAGCCCTGCAAATTTCACCAAGTATATATCCAGTTCCCTATTGAAATTCTATTATGCTATTATGCCTCCAGCACCTTTTCAGACAGTGCCGATTGTAATAACTTGCTGCAGGGGGGAAAAAAAATCTTCTAATTTCCTCCAGGAGTTATTGCCAATTATCTTAAACTCTGCCTACTGCTTACCGATCATCCTACCAGCAGGAACAGTTTCTCCCCACCTACTCCATCAAAACCTCTCATTATTATCAACCTTCTCTGCTCCAAGGGGAACAATCTCAGCTTCTCTAGTCTTCCCACATAACAGAAGCCTATGTGTTTAATTACATAAATTCCCCATACCTGTGCAGTTTGTGGAATGGCTATTCATATCACTGTGACTCACTATGTGCATTTAATACAGGCTGTAACAATGCAAAAAATATTTCATGGAATTGAAATACCCCCATATTCCTGTGAATCAATAAATTAAAAAAAGACCAATGTGGTTATAAATAGATTTTTATGAAGCACATTGAAGTGCTATCTATTTATATTTGATTAAAGCAATTCTTCCTTATCTTGCTGTAAGTTAAAGTCCTATTGCAATAATTTGAGTCTGATGTAGAGCCAGAAAGTCAGAGCCGTAAGGCATTGGGTTGTATCTGCCAAACATTATAGTTTGCAATAGTAGCATTAAACATTGTGCACTTGAAGTGGGTTTTTTTCTGGTGCTTTAGATTGTTGTGGTTCACGATGGTTGTAGTAGGATGGACAGATCATTGACAACTTTATAATGATGTGTTCATAATTTTCCCTTATTCTTGATTCTTTTTCTGCCCCATCCCGAAGTCCATGCCATCTTCTAAGTGCCTGGAACAGTGCAGCCTCTGGAAAACCCTTCCTTGACCAAGAGTGTGTTTAAACAGCTCTATTTTTAGTTAAAGAAAAACTTAAAATTCTTACTCCGATGTCTATTTTCTCTTTTTAAAAAAAAAAATTAATGTTGCTATGAGTGCATTAACATTACATATTGTTTCCTACATATTCCGAAGAAAATACATTTTTTGCCTTCCCTCCCTCCAGCCAAGCTCAGGATATCCTTTCAGTAAATATAGTGTTTGTGGGACCAATGTATATTGTTCCTGAATGTACAGATGGAACAGACCAATGGCAACTGGATTTTAATTACACTCTGCATTCTTCCTTGTGTTGATATGTAACAGTAATATAGTGTACCCCCCCCCACCCCAACCGATTGAATTTCTTGAGCTGCAACCCTGGCCACACCCTCCCCCACCTCCCATCGTGAGAATTGTTGAGAGCGGGCAGAATTGATTTAACCAAGTCGAGAGAGTGTAGACATGGCCAGGATGGGGTTTGTCAGCTCTTACCCTAATAATGTGACTTCATTGCAGGTTATCTTTCCTTCGTGGATGAATGTTTTTTGTCATGCTTTTCTTTCAGGAGCAACAAGGGAACAGTTGGGAATTCTGTCACAACAATGCTGCACAATAACTACTCAACTGTCGATAAACCTTTGACTCCAAAAAGCTCCAACCAGAAAGCAACATCTCTTAAGTAAGTTTAAGATTCTTGTTGGTAGCCAAAGTGATTCAAACGTCAACTTAAAATCCCACTCTATTCACTTATTTAGCAAACGATGTTTGAAACCATACACTGTATTGATGTACACAGCAGAGAATTTCACATTTCATTCTATAGTTACTCTTTGGAGCTCAGTTTCGTGCAGTGGGTTTTCTCAACAGGAAGGATACAGCTTTAGGGTTTGGTGGGCCAATGGTATTGTACCAATCCCCTTTAGAATAGTGGCAACAAGGAATCTCCAAAAGAATTGAATATCAATTTCAAGACAGATACCATGTTGATGTAGATGTAGACCCAACTTTGAGGGGGAAAATAATATCAACTTGCATATGGACTGCATACCCAAATTAAAGTTTATTTTTATTGCAGCCTGAAACAGAGAACCCAGAAGACCTATCTTGTATAAAAAATTTTAAAATTTGGTTTGTTATTGGAGCTTGTAATGAAGGCGATATGCTATCTATCCAGCATGGCCACTGGTGATATATAAAGAGCCTACCATGTATTTCATCTGTCACCTCTAGGTGACAGATGAAATACATGGTAGGCTCTTTATATAAGCTCGCTAAGTTACATTGGGCCCCGGTCTGGCAACACCTTGATTTTTAACATTCTCGTCCTTGTTTGGAAATCCTTCATGGCCTCACCCATCCCTGTCTCTGTAACCTCCTGCAGCCCTCCACGATCTCCCTGCTTCACCAATTCTGTGCCCTTTGCTCTTCCCTGATTTTCTTCAGCTGCATATGCCCTAATCTCAGGAATTCCCTCCCTAAACCTTTCTATCTTCTTACCTTCCAATCCTTCTTTAAGACAGTCTTTAAAATGTCCCTCTTTTGTCAAGGTTTTGGTCACCTCTCCCAATTTCTGCTTCTGTGGCTTGATGTTAACTTTTGTGTGATAATTACTCCTGTGAAGTGCTTTGGGATATCGTACTACGTTAAAGTGGTTATATAAATGCAAGTTGTTTGTTGTGTAGTATGTACATAAGGAAATAAGATGGCTGATCTGACCGATATGGCCTTTACTCCACTTTCCTGCCTGCCGCCCCCCCCCCCCCCCCCACCCCATAACCCTTGACTCCCTCACCAATCAACAATCTAAGTTTCTTTTCCCCTTGGTGGAGGGATCAGTAACCAGGGGGCATAGATTTAAGGTAAGGGGCAGGAGGTTTATAGGGGATGTGAGGAAGAATTGTTTCACCCAGAGGGTGGTGGAAATCTGGAACTCATTGCCTGAAAGGATAGTGGAGGCAGAAACCCTCATAACATTTAAGAAGTATTTGGATGTGCACTTGCGATGCCATGGTATACAAGGCTATGGGCCTAGTGCTGGAAAATGGGATTAGAATAATTAGATACTTGTTTGACCGGCGCAGACTCGATGGGCAGAAGAGCCTTTTTCTGTGCTGTAGACCTCTATGACTCTATGACTCTTTCTGTTACTTCTATTTGATATCCCACGATCTATCTCCTGCTCTTTTTTTATTTGTTGCTTTTAACTAGCCACATGTCCTCCCCTTTACTTGTTCAAATGCAAGATTATATTTTTCTCTGCTTACTCATTAGTCAGTGGCTGGAAAATCTAGACTTGGAGTCTTGGGCTGGGGCAGGAGTTCTACTGACTCTCGGTGGAAAGTGTACCAGGATGTCAGGATTGTGCTTAATGATGTCATCCATGTTCATCGTGTCATTGTGCACATGAAAAATGGTCACTTGGGCATGGTACTGGGGAGCTCTACTGGTTAACAGTACTGGTTACTGGTAACAGTGCTGGTTAACATTCTTAAGTGGGTGGAGTTGCAGAGTGAGTGCAAGATCACAAACATCGGTATTTAGTTTGCGTGTACGGGTTTTGCACAAACAATGTCATGCAGCTTTGATGAATTTGCCCACCAGTATATGTTGGGCATCTTGTACATCTGCCACGTGAATTCAGTTGCTGAATCCAGGAAATGGCACCATACCTTGTCATAAGTATTGGATGGAAGGGAAATTTTGAGAGATTATCTCACCAAAAATATGCCTAGTCACCTGTTGACAAAAAAACATTGGCAATTATGGAACAGTCCATGCCCCATATGAGAGCCAGGAACATGGCTGGCCCTGTGGAACCTCTGCCGGTGAATAAACATTTAGAGCTCAGCACATTTTTCTTTGTAAACAGCAGGTTCTATACCAATTACTTTCTGAGCAGTTTCCTTGCTGTAGGTTTCCTTAAGCACGTTCTGCATTAATTCTTTGTGCTATTAACTTAAAAGCATGTTACCTAGCTTCCTCTGATAGCTTGGTAGTTAATGAACTATGTAATGCCGACTCACATATATCAGAAAAGCACCATTTTAAAAAAAATACAGTTAATTTTTTTCTTGGGATAGATTGGTGCTGACAAGGTTGTGTTTATTATTGATCCATAGCTACCCTAATTAAACAGTTGGTGAGCCTTCAGTTTTGAACTTTCTTCAAAAGCAATTTGAACTGCTTTACTGAGTAGGCCACTTCACAGGACTATGTAAGCTGATAATTACTACATAATTGAGCCTATGTAACATGAATTTTCTCTGTCAGTTCACTTGTATGTTTTGGCTGCCATGTTGGATTCAAGTCCACCACTTCCATTTCATTTTCTCCCCCCCACCTTTTTGCTTCTTTTCTCTCTATCCCTCCTAGCCCCCTCTCTTCTTCATCTTGGCTTGTTTCATTCCTTTCCTTCTGGGTTCCCTGCCCTCCCAAATCCCTTCAGCACCCCTTGAACTTCCTGCTCTTCTACTGCCATCCCAGGCATGATTCTTTCTTGGATAAGCCTACAGATTTCCCCTGTGCCCTTCTCA
Source organism: Cetorhinus maximus (assembly GCF_964194155.1). NCBI lineage: Eukaryota > Metazoa > Chordata > Chondrichthyes > Lamniformes > Cetorhinidae > Cetorhinus > Cetorhinus maximus. Next base: position 47,667,783 of record NC_135902.1, on the reverse strand, counting down.
GCATCCTCCAAAGGGCCCATTTAAGTGCTCACCACTGCCTCCTTATGAGCAGCAGCCCCAATGTGTCATCCCACTCTCTTACTGCCCATTGTGTCCACTGAGGGCTAATCTTGTCCATCTATCTTGTGGCTTCCTTACTCATCTCAGTGCTGACCCTGTGGACTCTGCCAGTGGATCAGCTATCACCACACCTCTCCGTCTCCCTCCAGAATGCCTGTTCATTTGAATACAAAACCCTTGCCTGTTTATTGAACAGCAACATCATGGCATCAGTGCATTAAGTTGGAACTTGGCGCATGCCCTTTATGGGAAAGAACTGTCAAAATTCATTGTTCGTGCTCATTTGACGAGAAAGGCCATTTGAGTGAAGCATTGGCAGGGGTGGTTACCGGTGCCTATAGGCTAGTACCGCAGCATGAGCTACTCTTAATGCTTTCTCACAAATTAAGATTTGAAATGGTCATCTGTTTTGTGTACACAGATTCTAAAGGAGATATGTCTGAGTGTTTGTATTTTTCGACAGCAACATGATTAAGGTGCCAACTAATGATGAGAATAGCTTGGACCAGAATTCCTTTAAGAAGTCACAAAAAAATCTATCCAGTAATAACGTTGTAACAAGAAACAACACAAGCATGTTGAAGAAGAAGAAGGAGGTGACTGAGGAGGAAGCGGAAAGGTCAGTTTTAACATTTGCTCATTGTGTTTAAGAAGCCGTTGTGATTTATGATGCATAAAACCACCTCAGAATCTACGTTGTAATTCCTAGCTACATTACAGCTGGGGTGTTGAATCTTTGCCCGTGGAGACCATGAAATTTCACCCTCAAATTCCATTTACGCTTGCCTTTCTAAATGTGATTTATCCTGCTTGAATTTTGTTAGCCTGCAGGATCATTGGTAAATAAATCCTAGTTCAGAACGCCAAAGTCTGTTAATATTGATTACTTGAAATACATAGAGACTCATGAGAGCAGATATTGAAACTATGTGACTAATGGGAAAAAAAGCTGAATACACCTGACTTGCAGGATCCAATTCTGGCTTCTTGCATATCCCTGGTTTTTATCGTTCCACTAGTGGCGGCCATCCTTTCAGCTTTCTTAAGCTCCAGGATTCCCTCTCGAAACCTCTCCACCCCTCTCTGCCTTTCTCTCTTCCTTAAAACCTATCCCTTTGGCCAAGCGCATCTCTTTATGTGGCTTGGGTCGCATTTTGTCTGATAATGCTCTTGTGAAGTGGCTTTAGACGCTTTTACTATGTTAAAGGCGATTATATGGTTGCAAGTTTTTGTTATATGTCACTGTTCTTTTAAGTAAACTCTCTTTGTTAGGATTGTACCAGTTGCTTGATTCACTTGAGACTGAATCCAAAAATTGTAGACAAGGGGACACAGGAAATGACGTTCTTCATACTGTCAGGTTTAAGGCACTTAAAAGTTTTTGCAACAGATTACAGACCTCTGTGTTCCACCCACAAATTCTTAAAAATCACAGAGCTAAGCCAAGCCTACAGGCCTAGGGGGCCTAGGCTATGCAGCAAACAAAGAAAGATAACCTTTCAGCTTGGAAGCTGGAATGTGAGGACACCGTGCCCCTGGCGTAAGCAACGACCCACACTCCGCAACAAGTATACATAAGACGGCCCTGATTGGCCGTGAGCTACACAAGCTTGGTGTCAGCATTGCTGCTCTACAGGAAATCAGGTTAACCGATACTGTCTCTATTCAAGAGGCTAATTACATCTGCTGCTGCTATGGAAAAGAATGCTCAAGACCACTGTGAGTATGGTGTAGGTTTTTCAGCGTGTACACGGTTGACATAGTCAATTGAGTCGCCAGTAGCAACCTCAAAGTGCTTCATCTCCATGCGGCTATCATCTGACTGAGGCGGAGTCAACATTATATGTGCTGACACAGCAACTCTGTATGCCAGCATCCCAGACAAAGGACATTTCTACCTCTCCCTAGGTGACGTTCTGAGGACCATTTCAAATGGGGAGAGGCTATTCATCCTGGGTGACTTCAGCACACGAATTGGGGCAGACAGTGATTCATGGTCAACATGCTTTGGTTGACACACGGTGGGCAAGAACAATAACAGACAGCACCTTCTTGAGCTTTTAACCTGAATGAACACTGCATCACCAATACCTCATTCAGGACAGCCTTTGCCACAAGGTTTCATGGTGAGATGCAAGGTCTGGACATTGGCACCATGAGAAGGCACAACCTGCCCAGTGTTCTGCACACCTGCACATACCACAGTACAGAATGCGACGCTGACCACAGCAGAGTGAAGGTGCAGCACAGAAAGTTCCACAGTTCCAAATGCGACAGGCCACCACACATCAACATCCCTTGCACAAGTTATGATGCCAAATATCAGCACTTCGCACAGTCGCAAGAACGATTGCTACCCACCAAAGGCTTACCAGGCGGCACTGGTATCGATGAATCATGGACGTGACTAAGTTCAATCATCTGTGAAGCAGCAGAAGCTTCATTTGGCAAAGGCAGATCCCACAATTGGGACCCGTTTGAGACCTACTCAGCTGAGATGATGTCTGTCATTGATGCTAAAAACAAAGCCTACATGATGCACAATGTAAACCCAATGGCTAAAACACTGCACGACCTGAATGTAGCCAAGACAGCCGTGCAAAAGACAGGGAGATACTGTGCAAACAAGCATTGATCAACTTATGTCAAGAGACCCAAACTGCCTGTGACAATGGAAATCTACGAAATGTGTATGAAGGGATCAAGAGGGGGCTTGTTCCTGCCATCACCAAAGTTGCCCTCCTGAAGCCAGCATATGGTGAAGTACTCACCAACAGAAGTAAATGGATGTCCCGCTGGGCTGAACACTACTGTGAGCTGTACTCCTGTCAGATGGACATCTCCCAGTCCGCACTTGGTCCTGTTCCGTAGCTTCCTGTCATGGATGAGTTAGGTGAAAACCCTCTTCACTTGAGCCCAAGAAGCCCATAAACAGCTTAGCAAACAAAGACCCCTGGCAGGGATGGAATCCCAGCTAAACTACTCAAGCACAGAAGGTCCCAGCTACTGCCACATCTTTATGACCTCCTCCTTCTCTGCTGACAAGTAGGCTCCATTCCAGAGGAGATGGATGATGCAAAAATCATCATACTCCACAAAGACGACAAAGGAGACTGTAACGACTATGGGGGCATTTCACTCCTTAGTGTCACAGGAAGGCCTTTGCTAGGGTCATACTTAAAAGGCTCCATCTACTTACAGACCAAATGTACCTGGATGCACAGTGCAGTTTCCGTGTCAGCGGATCTGCTGTGGACATGATCTTCCCCATACGCTGCAAGAGCAATGGAGGGAACAGGTTATATCCCCTTTCCTTACTTTCATAGATCACACTAAGGCATTTGACACCATCAGTAGAGCAGGACCCTACAAGGTTTGAAGGAAAATTGGTTGTCCACCAAAGTTCCTTGGTCTCATTCACTCCTTCCATGACAACATGCACAGCACTGTACAATTTTTGATAGCTTCACTTCCATCAGCTCCAGAGTGAATCGAGTGAAACAGGGCTGTGTCCTAGCCCCCACTCTGTTTGGTATCTTCATTTCCATGCTCCTGACCTTTGTCATCCCAGTAGATATAGAAAGAGTCAACCTACATGCTAGATCAGACGGTAAGCTCTACAATTTATCAAGACTGAAAGTGAAGACAAGAACACAGCGTGTCCTGATCAGAGAACTCCTCTGTGCTGATAATGCTGCACTAGTCATCAGACTGAAACTCAGTTACAAAGACTCATGGACTCTCTCTCCCATGCCTATAACTTGTTTTCCCAGACTATAAGTGTCAAGAAATCTATGGTTATGGGACAGGGTGTTGCATCTCCACCCCTGGTAACACTAAATAACAACGCACTGGAAGTGGTTAGCAAACTCTGCTACCTCGGGTCCATGGTAACAGACCATCTGTCCCTTGATGCGGGACTTGAAACACACACGGGGAAAGCAGCTGCCACCTTTGGACGACTCGTGAAACGCCCATGGAATAACGCCAAGCTGACCCTTAGGACCAAGCTGATGGTGTTTGAGGCCTGTGTTCTCAGCACCTTGTATGGCTGTGGGACATGGGCGACGTACAGCTATCAAGAAAAGAAGCTCAACAATTTCCATCTTCACTGTCTACGGCATGTTATGGGTATATCCTGGCAGGACCGTGGCAGCCCTATCAAAGGCAGAGCTCCCAAGTTTGTTAGCGCTCGTCAAACAGAGGTGGCTTCGTTAGCTCGGGCACGTCAGCAGGATGGAAGACAGCCGCGGGCTCGAGGACTTTCTAGTATCGTGAGGTAGCTGGAGCCAGGTGAACAGTCAGAGCCCAAAGCTCCACTTCAAGGATGCTCACAAGCCTAAAAAACATCAGGTATTGGACCTGGGAGTCGATGGCTAACAACTGAGGAGGCTGGTGACACCATCTCCTGTGGGTTGGCGTGCACCACCGTGATGACCGGTGGCTACAGCGGCTTGGCAACAATGCCGAGAACAACAATCCACAATGCCAGCCGGGAGCTTCACGTGCACCACTTGTGGCAGAACCTGTCTCTCGAGGATCGGCTGCTTGAACCAACAGCAAAGGTGCAGACAGCAAACAGCAAATGAAAGACACACCCCGGGTGAAACGGATTTGTCTGTCCAATATCTTTCATAGGTGGAAGGATGCTCGATCAAGCCTAGGGGTGAGGAGCAGAATTTAGTGATGAGTTTTTTTTTATTCGTGAGCATCACTGGCTAGGCCAGCATTTAATGCCCTAATTACCCTCATTCAGAGGGCATTTTTTTTTTTTTAAAGAGTCAACCACATTGCTGTCGGTCTGGAGTCACATGTAGGCCAGACCAGGTAAGGACAGCAGATTCCCTTCCCTAAAGGGCATTAGTGAACCAGATGGGTTTTTACAACAATCGGCAATGGTTTTGTGGTCATCATCAGACTGTTTTTTTCCAGATTTTTATTGGATTCAAATTTCACCATCTGTCGTGGATGAATACAAACCCAGGTCCAGAGACCTAGAGCCTTACCCTGGGTCTCTGGATTACTGGTCCAGTAATAATACCACTATGCCACTGTTTCCCTGTGGCATGAACTGCGCAGCACTGAAACTGATCACTACTGCAAATCCAAAATATCTTGGTAATAAATCTTAACTTTTCTCTCAGTGAGAAAATGCAGTTTAGAGTGTTGCATGGGGCACTGTCATTTCAATTAATTGCTAATTGATTTCATTTGGTATTTAGTACCATTTCAGCTAATTGATGGAGGTGTCAGCTGTGGCTCAGTTCATAGCACCCTCGCCTTTGAATCAGAGGGTTGTGGGTTCATGTCCCACTCCCGGAAACCAAGAACTGTGATTGTACTCGAAAGAGTTGCAATCTGTGACTGTTGTTAACTCGAAAGAGTTTCAGCTAATTGATGGAGGTGTCAGCTGTGGCTCAGTTCATAGCACCCTCGCCTTTGAATCCGAGGGTTGTGGGTTCATGTCCCACTCCCGGAAAACCAAGAACTGTGATTGTACTCGAAAGAGTTGCAATCTGTGACTGTTGATAACTCGAAAGAGTTTCAGCTAATTGACTTAGCCTTGAGTCATCTTTTCTGTGGACACGGTGCATATATCTGACTAGATTTGTTCTACAGAGAGCTAACTGTGAGAATTCTAGCACACTCCGACACTGTAAAGGGTTTTTGAACTTCTTGTCAATTTTCTGGGAAATAAGCAAATTCAGAATGAACATTTTAACCAAGATGTGAGTGGTTTGAAATAATACCTGATGTTGGGGATGATGTTGAACAAAAGAGGCTGCAATATGTTTAAGTGGTTCAGTGTATCCAGTCGGCTGATACAGCATTCCAGTAATTGGTGCAGTGTTGTATTATCCAAACATTTGTTTAATAGCATTTCGCTCTTAGAGAATTGAATCTTGAGTGCTTCAATCAACTACTTGTTTTCCTCACCTGCCATGACCATGCATCTAAAATGAATAGTTACTTAGCGTCTGGAACAGATGGCTGATTTTAAATTGTATCCTGCTGAAAAAAATTAAGCCAAAATAAGATTTTTTTTTACTTAATACCATAATATATTTTTCTTTGGCTGTTTTTAATGCACAGCTTGAACTGTTTAATCTGGGAAAATTTAATTAAAAATCTTGACATTGCTACAAAATATAGTGATTAACACAAGAGTTGCCTTTTATTTTCTAGTTTATTAGTTTTGTATGTTGTTAGGAAGGATCAGTACAGGCTGATGCACCAGATTACTTGGTGTGAATGGGAATAACTCGTCCTTCAGCTGAAATGTTTGGTTTTGATTTCAATGTGACGTGCAGTTAACATGTAAATAAATTATTCCATGAATTGGACTAAAGTTTTAAAAATTCTTTAAAAAATCATTGCAAGGTAAAATTCAAAATCTCGCATTTAAATTTGTTTCTCCTATTCCTCCCTTAAAAATTAATACAATAGAGCCTCCATTTCCGGAATTGAAGGACTGGCTTTAAGTGTCCATACATCAAGGTTGCAGGTGCACCAAGTTTTCTCCTCCTAACCTAGTCGCACTCTCTTGGTTATCATCAAGTCAATCTTGCTGCTCACCATGGTTACTATGTCTGGCCCAGCTGCACAGTCAAAACTGGTCCAATTTTCCCCATGACGTTGTATATTCTTCCAATATTTCCTGGTGGAAACCTGTTGCTCTTCCAGTCTCTGGATTCCAATCGGCCTACGCAGTGGGTCAACATGAGGCAGAGCCTGAGCACTTAGCACTATTGCCCTCAGTGCCCCTGGGATTGCTGAATTTGGCACACCCATTGATGTGGGAAAGAGTGAGGTGTTGCTCTCTCAATGGCGGATAATATGACAATGGGTGAGTCACCGCATTATTTAAACTAGTCTTCTTGGGGCAGTTTTCACATTCTCGGTACATCAGGCGTAAGAGCCTAAGAGGGAAGAGCTGGCCAGGAGCAGCTGAAAGGAGGCTCAAAAAGGCTTCAATGAAACAAGGTTTTACTTTGATGCATTCAATTAAAATCCATTACCGCTTTATGGAAGAGACAGGATAGATGAGGGCAAATCTTCAATGTTACACGAAAAGTATAATGCTCTGCTGATCAAAACATGTGTTGGTCTGCGCAAGCCCTGTGTACGTCTGGTTATAGAATATCCAAAGCCATCTTCTTAGGGTGAGCTGCAGTCCGGATATCACAGTAGAGGCATGCAGAAGAAATACAATAGAGATACATTGGAATCCTGCAGCATTCACTCAACACCTGGACAGGCAATGATTGGAATAAAATGTAGATAAGTGTGAAGTTATCCGCTTTGGTAGAAAAAACAGAAAGGCAGAGTATTTCTTAAATAGTGAGAGGTTGGGAAGTGTTGATGTCCAAAGGGAGCTGGGTGTCCTTGTCCATGAGTCACTGAAAGTTAGCATGCAGATGCAGCAAGCAATTAGGAAGGCAAATGGTATGTTGGCTTTCATTGCAAGGGGATTTGAGTACAAGAGTAAAGATATTTTGCTTCAATTGTTTAGAGCCTTGGTGAGACTGCACCTGGAGTATTATGTACAGTTTTGGACTCCTTATCTAAGGAAGGATATACTTGCCGTAGAGGGAGTGCAATGGAGGGTCAGTAGGCTAATCCCTGGGATGGTGGCGTTGTCTTATGAGGAGCGTTTGAAGAAATTGGGCCTGGATTCTCTAGAGTTTCAAAGAATGAGAGGTGATCTCATTGAAACTTACTAAATTCTTACAGGGCGTGACAGGGGTAGATGTGGATAGGATGTTTCCCCTGGCTGGTGAGCCTAGAACCAGGGGCACAGTCTCAGGATAAGGGGCAGGCCATTTTAAGACTGCGATGGGAGGAATTTCTTCACTCGGAGGGTGATGAATCTTTGGAATTCTCTACTCCAGAGGGCCATGGAGGCTCGATCATTCAGCATGTTCAAGACAGAAATCGATGGTGGGGAAAAATTGCGTGCAGGTAGATGATTAGCCATGATCTGTTTGAATGGCAAAACAGGCTCGATGGGCCAAATGGCCTCCTCCTGTTCCTATGATGGCGGCATGGTTACTGGGCCGGTTGGAAGGCTTTTGAGGCATTTGCAAGAGCTGGCTGCCAAGTACCATGCGTGGACTACAACTCATCACTCTGCCTCATCTGGGTTTCAGTGTAATATGCGTGCCCCGGATCAGGCCATCTCGACTGAGACTCGTCCATCGATTCCACGGAAGACCCCATCATCATAGAAGTAGTCTTACAGTAAAGCACTCCCCCCCCCGCCATACCTTCCCAGAAGTTAATTTAATTTAATTTTTTTAAAAAGCTTTTCCGTCTTGGGAAACGGTTTGTTTAGTTCAGAGCTGACCCACTGTGGAGACCTAGGATCATCTGGTATTTCTTTGGATTGTTTTAGATATTGACTTTCACTGTGGCTGAACTTTTCTAGTTATACTAGCTGCCAAGCATAAGCTACAATAGTTATCCCTTCATTCTATTGCGCCATTACATGTTTTTACATATTGTTTGTAAAACTTTGCGTCTAAACCATTAGATTTGCTTTGAAATTAGGTTTGAAGCATCTAGATAAAAGCAAAGAACTGCGGATGCTGGAAATCCAAAACAAAAACAAAGACAGAAATACCTGGAAAAACTCGGCAGGTCTGGCAGCATCGGTGGAGAAGATCACAGTTGACGTTTCGAGTCCTCATGACCCTTCAACAGTTCTGTTGAAGGGTCATGAGGACTCGAAACGTCAACTGTGCTCTTCTCCACCGATGCTGCCAGACCTGCTGAGTTTTTCCAGGTATTTCTGTTTTTGTTTTTGTTTTGAAGCATCTATTTTGAGGTTTTCATAAAAAATTGGAAATTACTTACTAATTCTGTGATGACCTCAAAATGCCCATGTTAACAGCACCATATATCCTACCTAAATATCGAAAAAAAAAACTGAGTCAAAAATTGTCTCTAAATATGTTTTTCTACCACCCTTAGAATCCGATACTTAAATCATAATGGTAAAACGGATTTTACTCAACTGCTCCAGAATGATAATCCAGATATCGCTCATCCCGATTTCGGGTATGCATAGATTTTTATGTAGGACTGTGTTGCAAACCAGATTTTGTAGTCCATACACTAGCTGATCTGTATTTTTGGCAGCTCACTGTATAGTAGTGTTTTTACTGCTACCTTGCTGTTTGTCTAGGTTTGATTTCTGCTTAATCTTTGTGCTTGAGTTTACTGCTGTAGAAACCTGAGACAAATCCTAACCTTGGGTGTCTGGTTGGCAAAGTTGGTTATGATGCTGTAATTTCACTGCAGTTATGTTTGAAGTTGTGGAGAATGATGTGATGAAATCTCTTCTGCCTCTTTTTCAATGATGTGCTGTCTCTTTCAGCCATAAGGATCCTCTTAGAAATTAGTTTGGTGAGTCTCAACTCACTTTGTAAAGGTGAGGTATGGGCTCAAACTTATCTTCATCCAATAATAATTGGCATTCACACGTTGATCACAAATACTCCAATCCTTTCAGTGAAGTTAACGGGACTGGGAGGCGAAATAACACGTAGAAGTTGTTTAAGTTATGATTTGATGAAGAGGATTTTTTTCCTCTTAATAATCTAAATAGATATTGGTCAGGTGGTATTTTTCTGTGACTATTTGGCAATAAAACCCCAATAGGAAGCCCGGGGAGTAAAATTTTAACTTTGGCATTTAACAGCTAATATCGGGCTGGAAGCCCATTATACACAACTCCCAATCTTCCTTTCCACTGACCTTTGTGGGCAGAATGTGGAATAGATGGTCCATTCAATATCGCCGGTTAAAATCCGATGAACATCGGCCAATGTTAAAATTACTTCCCAAATCTCTTCATGACACGCTATTGGATCTGTGCAGAAAGGCCTTTTCGGTGGCACTCGCTGCTTGTATTTGTTTTTGATCTCCGAGCGTTGGCTTCTGTCACTGAATGTGCTGTCATTTACAACTCTCAGCGAACAGCACATGGTTTTATGTCCCACCCCATAATGACTGTGCAGGAGCAAGTTACAGGAAATGAAGATTTCCTGAAACTCGTGAACGTTCATTGGAGAAGAAGTGAGAATTCGGGCAAAATCATTGTGTGTAAAATTGCCTCGTTATCCAGAAGTATTTCATCACAACAGCTGAGTTTTTGAGATGTATTTGTTTACCCATATAATGTATAATTTTAATTGCCTACCTTATTCTAGCAAGCCCTGGAAAATAAAGATTCATTACTTAATGCTACCCTGCATACTGTGCTCTGATTTGTAGTGCATTCGCAGTGTACAGAGGCAAACTATTCCACACTATATCTTAAGACAAAGTTCTCGTCTTTCAGCTGAAGAATCGTGAATTAAGTGGGTGCAGCTGCTCCGTTGGTTCGTGCCTAGGGCTGAGTTTTACGGCCCCCATCGCAGCGGTGGCAGGGCTGGGGCTGTAAAATGCGGCGAGCCGTTCAAAAGCCCGCTGGTTTGAGCGCAGCCGGAAAACCCCACTGGCGGGATGAGGGGGTGCTGTCAAATTCTGCCTTAGTTTAAAAAAAAGTATAATGGGAAATTATCGATTTTAGTATTGTTTTAAATGCATGTTTTTGTTCTGTTTCTCTTTGCCTCCTCTCTCTCTCTCTCTCTCTCTCCCCACCCCACCACCGCCCCATCTAAATGATAGATTCATACAACATGTGAACCATGCGGCAATCACCATTCAGCGCTGGTACAGATGTCATTCCCAGAGACGCAGAGCAAGCCAAGCTGCACTCAAGCGACTACTTACTACTAAAAAACAGGTGACAGGATTACCATTTAAAGGAAATATGATTGGATACAATACTGTACTCTGGATATTCACATTTAACTTGCCCAGACTTATTGCTAGGGACGTGTGATTGGAAAAAAAAACCCCCCCGATTAATCTAGTTTTCCCTCTACCACCCTGGTGGTCACATGATGCTATCATAATGGAATATTGACTCATTGTGGTCATCAATCTTTATCAGTCTAGAATTTTTAGACTTTTATCAGTCTACGGCAGGTCCAGGCATGGAAGTGAAGAGAATCTCCAGTCGTGGAAATTTTTGGCCATCATGGGACCAAAGTAATGTGTTCCTCCCAAGCCTGCTACACTTAGCTACGTCATAACTCAAATTCCTCCTACACTCTACCTCAAAATACAATTTTCTGGGGGGGAAAAAAACCCCTATCAGTTTGGATTAATCAATAAGATCTGCTTCCATCTCCGTAGGGAGCCTGTGCCATAGATTGACATCTGCTTACTGAAGTCATGTTGCTGCAGATTAGCTTTAAATTTACCATTCCCCCCCCCCCCCCGCCCCGGCAAACACTGGCTGTACCCTCTGGTTCAGCTGTTCTGGACAGGTTTGTTGTGGTCTACATTTACCTAGTGGTAGTTTCCCATAATTCCCCATAAAAGTTCCTCATTTTCATTCAGCAAAGGTGAGGCTGAAGCTCCAGAGGCAAAGGATTAATGTCAGCGAGATGGCTCAACTTTCATGCAGCGTGAAGCAGCCCGTTACAGAAGTATTTTGGCTGACTTCCGATTGCCTGCTTTAGCTGAGTGAACGATGTATTGGGTGGGGCAGGGGGCTTAAAGAGGACGGAATGGAAAGAAGTGTGGTCACAATGTATATGCAACCCAAAGGTTTAATTCTGTGCTGCACTGAGTTATCCTAAAATATTTAATATGCTGAACTCGTAAAAGCAAATTCTATCCTAAATTTAGCCAAAATCATTAACCTTTACAAAGTGAATTAAAAACAGTGAAGTATTATTTAAGCTGTAAACCATCACTGTTCCTGTGGATAAATATATACTAAAAGTACTGTTGCACAGTAGGGCAGAATTAGATTCACTCATCGCTTGGGCGAGATCCAGTTCAACTTGCCATTTAAATGCTGGGGAAGTGCTAATTTTCCGACGGTGCATTTCTGTGTCAGGAGAAAGAGCAAGAAATGCGAGCTGACAGTGTCCAAGAGCACCAGAGGAAAAAGTGCGAGGAGAGGAGGAAGATTCGAGAAGAGAAAGCTCGACAAGCTAGGAAGGCAGCCATAGAGGTACTGTGCTGTAAAGTGAATTTCTGCATACGGGTTTAGTATGATTTTTTTTTTTGTTTCACACTAACCTTATAAGTGAACATCCTTATTTCATTTGACTTAAGTATTCTTTCAATAGGGTGATTGTGGTTATGTGCAGCAGTCTGATAATGTCAGTATGAATCTCCTTTTCTGTGGGCCTACTCCTGCACTACAGAACTATTAAAAGGTAAAATGCACTATATCGATCTAAAGGTACATGCATCTCATTGCCTTTTGGTAACTTTAGTGGAACTACGATTATTTCTTCCCACAATTCTTTTATTTTAATTTTCTCAATTCCGCTTTGTGCCTTTTAGTTGGGAAACTAATTGAGTGTGTTTTGAATTCCTTAATGGCCCCAAGACCTAATGATTTGTATTGCATATGTTGAGCAGCACCAGCTGATTTTCAATACTACAGAAAGCTGAGACGAGTATAGAAAGTGGAGGGATAAACTTCCTATGATCCAATGGTTTTCCCCCTCAGTGCAGTGCATTATACTATGGCTCCTGGGCTAGTTCCTTCTCATGGTAGTGGTGGTGAGCAGGAAAGCAGCTAATGCAGCCAGGAGTTTTAGAATCATCATAGCTGTTCAGCTGGTTGGATAATGTGCACTTTCCTTCAGCATGGTGGCTTATTGACCAAACTCGCGTTCCATGACAACTCCTGCATAGCGAGAAGACTGTAATGAGGACACGTTTGCCTGCAAAATTGGTACCTCATCTTTTTTTTTTCCACAGTGTAGTTCATGTTATGAACAATAATAGGGCTAAATATGTCAGTGTGACTCAGTATTGATGCTCCTGTCTTTGAATTAGAAGGTTAAGGGTTCAGGTGCCACAATAGGACTTGAGAGCTTAATCTACGCTGACTCTCTATACAGTATTGAGGGTGAACATAAAAACATAATAAATAAGAGCAGGAGTAGGTCATTAATCCCCTCAGGCCTGCTCTGCCATTCAATAAGATCATGGCTTATCTGCTTGTGGTCTTAACTCCACTTTTTTGCCTGCCCCCATAACTTTCAACTCCCTTGGAGGTCAAAAATCTGTCTAACTCAGCCTTGAATATATTCAGTGACCCAGCCTCCACTGCTCTCTGGGGTAGAGAGTTCCAAAGTCTAACGACCCTCTGAGAGAAGGAATTGCTCCTCATCTGCATCTTAAATGGGGGACCCATTATTCTGAAACTGTGGCCTCTAGTTCTAGATTCCCCCACGAAGGTGGTGCATTATCAGAATTGCTGGCTTTCAGGTGAACATAAATGACCCTAAGCCATTATTCAAAGCACAACTGGAAAGTTCTTCTGGCGTCCTGGCTAACATTTAACCTTCAACCAACACCAAAACAAAGATTAACTGGTTATTTAATTCGTTTTTTATTTGTGAGACCTTGCAGAGTCCAATTATACTTGCATAAGAACAAGTGGCTTTATTTCAAAATGTACTTCATCAGCTTCAGGACATCCCAAGGACATGAAAGGAACCCTATTAATACACTTTCTCTTCATTCTAAGTGGGCTCATGAATTGACAGAGAACTTACCAAATACTCGTCTATGTGGTTAGCCTGGTTGAACGTTACCCATGAACAGTGTTTGATGCCTTGCCAGTAGTCTTATGAGTAGCGCACTGAGGCACTGTCTGCAAAATATCCATCTAACATTGTAGGATAAGGCCATGCTCACCACAAAACTCTGCCTCAGGAAATTAAAAATGATCCTCATCCAAATTTCAATAAGTGGTCATATTAGCTGAATATTGTACTGGCGGAGCTGCTCTACTTCCATGACTGAGTGTAGTGTTTTACTGTAAGTTAATTAAGAACCATAATAAGTGATGATACATTCACCCTTTTCAAATAACCATAAATTTTAATGCATGCTACCCTGTGTTTGTTGTAGGAGCTTCAACAGAAACGCGCTGAAAAAGCAGCTGAAGATAAAAGAATCAGTGAGGAAGAAGTTACTGTGCTTCAACAAAGGGGGAAGATTGCAAAAAGGAAGACTATCAAGCCTGTGCCTGTAAATAACACAAGTCCAGTCCACAGTCAAGTCAAACCTAAAAATTCAGGTGTGGGATCGTACTTGTATCACTGTAGATTTAAGAGATTAACAAAGTATGGCTAGAGGCAGCAATACATTGGATTCATTTTCTTGGTGTATTTTCAAGCTTTCCCTCCTTCTCACCCCATTCTGACCTATTGCCCCCGCGATTTCAGTAACATCAAAACCTTTGCAAAGTTGTTCAGTAGATGATAGGCAAAGAGTAGGTATGGGTTATGGGGTGAATTTCTGCAAGGGTTTTCTTGCATTATCTCCATAATTTCAGCAGTAGAGAGGCGGAAACCCTGGAAAACTGGCATAAATGGTGTTTAAGCCGTTTTTCCGGGGCTTTTGTAGCTTTTACCAAGGTCGTGGTGGGCAAGCATTAAAACCATCTCGAAAATTCACCCTCCTGGAAATTTGTGCCATAAGTCTTCTCAATGTTGAATTGTGTCTTGAGAGCACTTGAAACGGTAGAACACTAGGATAAGGTGTCATTTTCTAGAAGTCATAAGTCTGTTTAAAGACTGTATCAACAGAGTGAGTTAAAATATAATGACTTAAGTGCAATTTTTTTGTCCTTAAGTTGCTGAATTATGTCCATTGGCACACAATGTACTTCATTGGCTGTAAAGTGCTTTGGGACATCCTGAGGTCAAGGCAGGAGCTGTAGAAACACTTTTCTTGCTTTACACGATTTATGAAGGCGGAAAGAGTGATTAGGCAGTCTGATCTCATTAGCACATTCCATTAACCCCCTGCAGTGGGACATGGAAGCACAGCCTACATGATTTGCTCTTTAATTTTTTTTTGGTTCCCTCTCCTGTCCCCCTACCTAGATCCTCCTCCCAACATCATAGCTATGATAAGATCCCCCTTCGGTTTAGGGATTTCACCACAGTGTGCATTGGCATTCTGCTCCACCTATATAACAGGCTATCCGAGCCTATATCTGTCCACACTTTGTTTGTTTTTTCCTTTCTTAAAACCTTCAACATTTTATCTTTTCCCTATATTTAAAAAAAAAAATTTGTTCTTATTGAAGCTACAGGTCCAGAAATGCATTCTAACCAGAGAACCGAAAGCCCTCCTGGACCTTGTGTAAAGACAGAAGAACTGCAGGTATGAATGTATCTATTTATTATCTAAGGCCATCCTAATTTATGTCAAGTTTCTATTTCACTTCCGATCAGTTTTGCACTACATTCGGCTCATTGGTTTATCTCTTCTGAAAAACTTTCCATTTTCCCTACTGATGCTGATCAGTAAAGACCAGGACGGTTCCGGGTTTCATTTCTTAGCGGTGCTTAGTTAGCTGGGATGATGGCAGGGAGGCTACGACTTAGGTTCAGTGCCTCACGGTTAATGAGGTTGCTGTTCTGTATGAGTGACCAGGCTAGGGAACAGCTGCAATTTCTTTTCTCCCCTCCCTCCCGGCCTCTCCTTGGATCAAATTGCCTGCCGATACACTCTGTACACATGGAGAATGGCCCAGTTGGATGAGGCACTGGAGGGCACTGATTCCATATCCCTGCAAGGAGTCAGTACCTCAGGAGTGAGGGAAGAAAAACCAGTGAAGAAATAGGTAAATTTTGGAATGAGGTTTTATTTGTGATGTCAAGTGAAACCAGTTTTAGCACAGAGTAAAAAGTGCACTGTTTTCTGTCCGAACTAAGCATCTTGTTACCTAACATTTCAGCGTCCCTAAAGAAACAAGCTATTTGAACCTGAATAAAGTAACTAATCTTTGTGCCGTTGGGTCTGGCTGGTTTTCATACCCTCATGGATCCTTTTTATCTTAGCACAGCTTTTGCATAAAAAAAGAAAATGCATATTAAGTCTGTAACTTAGGGTTTTGAGTTCCCTCAGTGGAAAACTATGACTTCAAATATGATTTTATCATGGAATGGGGACACGGTCTCAGCTAAGACTTCTTGTGCATGTTGCTAACCTAAAATGTTAATGCCCCCTCATTTATTGGCATGTTTTACACCATAAAGGATACACGTAGAAACTTTTGGACGTGAACTTTAATGTAGAAGAACATCCCAAAGGGTGTTCCCAAAAGCACCTCATCAGGACATAATCATAAAAATGGAAACACAGAGTCAAAGAAGGAAATATTAGGGCGGGGTGACCAAAAGCTTGCTCAGAGAGAGCTGCATGAAGGAAGATCTGAAACGAGGAAAGGGAGGTGAAGGTGCAGAGGGTTTTTGGAAAGAAGGTCCAGAATATGGGGGCTGCAGGTACAAAAGCAGTGGTGAGTGAGAGGGTGGGGGATGCACTAGGTCATTGGTAGAGGATTGGGGGGAGGGGTGGAGTTGTAGGGGTGAAATACTATAGAGTGGACTAAGACCATGAATAGATTTAAATATGAGGAGGAAAATTTTAAATTGGTGGTTAGGAGCCAACAGCCATGGAACGGACATTAGGTGATCAGTTTGTTGGGAGAGGAGATGGGTCTCATGGATGAGATAAGCTTGGAGGGATGGGGAAAGCACACTTGCCCCCCCTGGATCTGGCTGTACTTGCCTCCTTCTGGCTGTTATGTTTCCAGAGCCCTGGGCAATCCAGCTCTCAACCATTGAATGTAAAAGCGTATTATAATCTGAGCCACAAAGCATCATTAGCATATTTAAGTTACTGACCAGCCTCTCAGCAACAGGCTACTCCACCTCCCCCCCCCTCACCCAAAACCTCTCACCATCACCCTCCAACCCGTCCCGCTTAAATTGGAAGTGCGTGCATTGGTGGTGGTGGTGGTGGTGGTGGTTCACGGTCTGGTTTCAGATTTTTCAGGGTTAAACTCCCCTGTTCTCCTTCTGGCCATCCGAAAGAGTTAAAACTCTCTGTCTGTTCCAGGGATTGTTTTGTTGGGGTCAGGGCACTGAGGTTGCAGCAGAGTCTGTTGGCGTTCCTCATGACAATGAAGTGGGGTGGTGGTGGGGGGTGGTGGCACTGGCTGTGATGAGTTCCTGATGTTATGAAGGAGCAAATATGTGCAATTGAAATAATGTCCTTATTAAGCACCCCAAGTGCCTGTGTTTGAAATTATGCTGTAATCAATAACGAACCTAATGTCATTGAGAAATTTGTTCATTATTTCACGAAAGACATTATTTAATGTGTTAATAACACCTTATTTAAAACAGTGGGCACAAAAATTTTCTACAAGCGCAAATTCAACCAGTTAAACTAGTGGATCAATTTATTGTTGGTAGCAATTGAACTCCCTCACCCTTGTTGTGAAATTCTTTGGTTTCTCAATGATTTAGTTCCTGCCTACCCCTGATAACCTGTCACTGATAACCTTTCACTCCTTGTAAATAAAAATATATTAAGTTGTCAAGAAAGCAAACATTTCATGACTAATACTGTCATGAAGCAATTAATGTGTATAATATTTTGGAAAATATTTTTCTTTTAAAATAGAGGCTTGGTCTGCAGGTGTGGTCTTAATTGAATTAAAGCCAGCTAGTCTGGGTGCTTTGCTGGGTATTAGTTTGGATATGTAAGAGAGATAGCGTGCATTTGCATTTTTTGAATAGAGCATTCAAGAAGTGGGGTGAAAGCTTGACACCTGCCTAACAGATACCAAGCAATATGTTTATACTACTAATAAAATTGGTACAATGAATGGGATTTCATTGTTAAAAGGTAAAGTTCAAGGGGACTGGTGAGACAATCAGTGGTGGTAGGTATAACTTCAGTAGTTTTCGGGTGTACAGAGCAGAGACAATGTAAGATCAAAAGGCAGCTGCAAGCCTCCAACTGGCTCCTCAGTGAAAAGAACCTCATTTTGAATTCGGACGTTGAAAACGCTTTGCCTGGTGTTTGGTTAGGTCAATGGGTTGCTGTTGCCTTAATGGAGATTAGTTTGGGAATTTGTTATAAGTTACGATGGTAGTAATTTGTAGCCACGTGTATATATTTTATCCTGTGTAAATTAATAAAATGTTTCAATTAGTTTAATGTAAAGCTTCGAGAACTGATGGTCTGATTCCTGAATTTAAGGTCGCATCTCAAACATAACGCTTAAAATTGTAGGTTATGACAGTTGTTTAAAGTTTTCCTCTGGGATTTTTAAATAACTCCGCTTTACCAAATGCCTCAGTCATAACAGATACTACGCCCTAAGAGGGTGTTGATGACCATGGACTTCCATTGAATTGGTCCATGATTATTTTTGGCAAAGTACGGCAGTGATTTGCCATTGCCTTCTGCAGTATGGCTGACCAGGAAATGCTTAAGTTTCATCCAGATGAATGTTTTCATGCTACTATCCGATCTCCTGTGACATTGTTCGTGGTGAATTAGAGAGTAACTGTGATGTTATCGGCACAGTGTAACAGGAAGTATGTGTGACACCGGCAAGTGGATGCTGCATGCAAGAATTTTATTGGCCAGGATTTCCCGGTCAGTGAGCGGGGGGCCGGGGCCCGCTCGCCAACGCGTAAAATGACGCGGGATGAAGTCGGGTGGAACTCCTGGCCAATTGAGGCCATTGACAAAGTAATTAAAGTACTTAATGGACCTGCCTGTTCAACCTTAAGGTTGGCGGGCAGGCTGGGAGCCCTGGCGGCCATTGGAGAAAGCATGAAGCCTCATCCACGGGCGGGATGAGGTTTCATGTATGTTTTAAAATTTTTAATAAAAGTGTTAATGAAAGTGATGGACCTGTCCCAACTCATGTGACAGTGTCACATGAGGGGACATGTCAGGGGAATTTTTTTCTTTCTATTGTTAACATTTTTAAATTTGGCGCCGATCTCCCTGAGGCAGCACTTAGCCTCAGGGAGATGAGTCGCTCTTTCGCGCGCGTGCGTGAAAGAGTGCACTCTCGGCTGAGGGAATCTTCCCCCCTGCCCGCACAGGAAGGGGCCTGAATTGGCCCGCCCACGTAAAACGGTGGGGGCGCCAATCGGAGGCGCGCCTCCACACGCCCGCTCCTAAACTTTCTCCCCGATGGGGGGGGAAAATTCTGCCCATTATGTTTAAACTAACTGAAGGCTTAGATGTATCTGCATATACCTGTACAGATTATCAGCATTTTTGCATGTTTTGGTGATAACATGTGCACTTGCACTGCAAAACATGTATGTTAAGACAAAAAGAAGCTTTCACCATCATGGCTTGATTATTGTTGGACTGTCTTATACTCCTCTTTATAATGCAGGGACATGAACCATTTTTAAAAAAACTGGTTGCTACCCAAGCCTTCAGAGAGATACTAAATTACATAAATCTTTTCTACCTCTCCTCCGAACTCTCTTCAATTTTTCTTGAAAATCCTGACTCATGGTAGAACATATTTCATTGGGCATCTGCGATCTACATCACCAAAGTCCATGTGCGTGCCTAGACATGGAACATTGGTGTCTGATATTTCTATTTTTGTGTGTGTGAGATTTATATTTATGTTATAAATACATTCCAGCAGAGGTCCCTGTAGTCTCTCTATTGTATCAGAATGAACATACGAATTAGGAGCTGTAGGCCGCTCGGTCCCTCAAGTCTGCTCTGCCATTCAATAAGATCATGCCTGATCTGATTGTAACCTCAACCCCACATTTCTGCCTACCTCTGATAACCTTTCACCCCCTTGTTAATCAAGAACCTATCTAGCTCTACCTTAAAAATATTCAAAGACTCTGCTTCCACTGCCTTTTGAGGAAGGGAGTTCCAAAGACTCTCAGCCCTCTGAAAGAAAAAAGTTTCTCCTCATCTCTGTCTTAAATGAACGACCCCTTATTTTTAAACAGTGACCCCTGGTTCTAGATTCTCCCACAAGAGGAAACATCCTCTCCAAATCCATCCTCTCAAGACCCCTCAGGATTGTAAAGGTTTCAATCAAGCAGTCTCTTACTCTTTTCAGCTCTAGGGGATAAAAGCCTAGCCTGTCCAACCTTACCTCATAAGACAACCTGCCCATTCCTGGTATTAGGCTAGTAAACCTTCTCTGAACTGCTTCTAATGCATTTACATTTTCCCTTAAATAAGGTGACCAGTGCTGTACACAGTACTCCAATACGGTCCCACCAGTGGTCTGTACAACTGAAGCATAACCTCCCTACTTTCGTAATCGATTCCCCTCGCAGTAAGCAATAACATTCTATTAGATTTTCACCAGCTATACCCACCAACCCGAACTCAAACAACACTTTGACAATTTTAAAAATGCTTGGAGTTTATGAATTTGCTTTCTGTAGTAATTGACGCATTCAGTACCCTTATTTTGTTTTACGATTAAAAATCAGATGCTGAAAATCTGAACTGAGACAGAATTTGCTGGAAACAGTGAGCAGGTCTGGCAGCATCCGCAGAGACACCAGAGGACTTAGCCTTGCAGATGTTTCTTTAAGATGGATCTTTTTATTTTATTTTGCCCGACTGGCTAATTCATATTCCTTTATTGAAAAAAAAAATTGTGCTTTAATTCAATAAGGAACCTTTTGAATTTTAGTCAGTTTGGCTTGTAGTCCAATATTACCTTTTGAGGCTTTAGTTTTATTCCAGCACATGTCAATGCAGTACTGAGGAGAGCGCTGTCTGCTGGAGGTGCTACCTGTCCAATGAGGCACCTGCCTGTAAAGGTGGAATCAAAAGATCTATTGGTGTTAACTTTAAAAAAAAAAGTGTGTCAGTTCTCCTGATGTCCCGGGTAACATCCATTCCTCAACTAACACTGCCAAACCAGGTGAACCGGTCATCTATCTCGATTATGACTGGGGCTTTTGCTGGATGCAGTTTGGCTGCTGCATTCCCCCAAAAAACAACAACCGTTTATGCTTCAAAAGTGATCCATTAGCTGCGATGCGCTTTGGGAGGTCCTGCGGATGCGAAGAGCACTTTATTCAAGCAAGTTTCTTCCTAAAGTTCATGAACTAACCTTATAATGTTTTTGTAGAACCAACCACAGGATGTGACTCAGAGAGAGATGCCAGTTGAGGAGCAGGAGATAATAACAACAAGCCTGACCCAGTCTAAAACAACACTGAATGATGTGCTCGACACACTCAAGCTACTGGAGGAAGAACCTAAATTACTCCCAGAGCCAAAGGCCTATAAAAAGGATAAATATGCTTGGATAGATGAGGTATGTTTTGACTTTTTTTTGACAAGAAAAATGTAAACTCAGGTTCGTCTTGTAAGAAGTTGGTTTGTTCCATCCATTATCAGCTTCCCTATTTAGGGACCAGCAACCCTAGAAGGTGGAGGTAATAGGGACTATAGAGGAGAGCCATCATAAGGAGAATGGAAATTTTCCCGGGTATTTGGACAGGGGACCAGAAGGAGAGTGGAAAGTCGCTAATCTGGAGTGATGCTAATCAAAGAGTGTAGTGTGACTTATGCTCTGGTGACATCCTGTAGAAGGATTGCTGGTTTGTGGGTTCACTTTGGATGACCATTCTCCTGAGCTTAAGGTACAAGACACCTCATGATGGAATGGCACCCAAGTGGCACATGCAGGAGGTACTTACAACTATATCTGTCTGCTTGTCATTACTCCTATGGGCACGACACCAGCTGTTTGATCCCATCCATGGTTAGGTGCTAATGGGAAATTATACAATTTTTCCTGTGTCCCTGGTTAATGTTGCCGCTTGATGGGTTAGTTGAGGGGTTGTACGATGAGGATCCCAGGTTGTGATCCATTTTGGCTACCCAGTTCCTGCCCTTCAGTCTGAAAGCAGTTTCTGCAGTTCATTTCGGTAGAATGTTACAGGACAATCTGAATGTGGGAAAGGGAGTCCATGAGTTTGGGAAGCAATATGTAATAACTCCCCAGGCCTGTCTAACCTTCGATGCCCTTGCATTGCTCCAGATCACCCTAGTTGCTACATTGACTATAACACTTTGCCTTGCTGTTTTGAGGGACTTGCTCTAAAGTTGAGCATTTGAGTTGGTTGAACTGGCTAACATGAAGAAATAAGTGACGAGTTGAAAAACACTTAAGTTTTTCCCGCTTTCAGGTCGAGGACTGTGTCATAAATTGTTCCAATATAGCTTGTAAGGCACATTGTGACCTTAATTTGTTTCAGTATAGCTTATAAGGCACATTGCAATCTTAAATTGTTTCACTATAGCTTGTGTGTGGCACATTGCAATCTTAAATTGTTTCACTGTCATTTGTAAGGCATCACAGTGGATGAAGCTGGTAAGAAATCAGGATGAAACATGATGTCAATATATGGGTAAAATTAGCTACAGTGCCACTGATTGGTTGAGGGCCTTGTGCTTGTGTGGTCATGGGCTGTTGGAATATAAAGAACTGTGTTAAGGTGAACCGGCAGAGCAACAGCAGAGAACAAAGAATCAGCCAACTTTGAAAACTTGTGGTCATTGGATTCTCCACGGGATTGGTGTAATATCTATCTTTTGCCCTTGTGACTGTGTGTAACCAGTTATAGCTGATCCTTAAAATTGCTGAATGTAGCCATATTAACATCCATTACAATTTGCTTGAAGTGCACAGTTTTTCCTACACGCGCTCTCTCTCTCTCAATAAACAGGATTGTGACTCCACGTCCTTGACGGCAGATAACCTGGAGAAGCTGGGGAAAATCGAGCAGGCTTCAGGCTTGCCGAGCGATGGCTCTCTGCTGTCCGAAGCAAAGCTCCAAAGCATTATGAGTTTCCTGGATGAGATGGAGAAGTCCGAACAGGAGCGGCCAAGGTCTTGTTCCTCAACAGCGCCCAAAGAGGTAAGTCAGACTTGTCAACTTTACATTTTTTTAAAAATTAAATTCGCGTAAGCCTAAAATCAATACCAAGGAAATTAGTCCATTCTTTCAGGAATAACACAAATGAGTTTACTTAATGATCTATTCAATATTTGTATATTTTCTCTTCTCATTAGTAAAATTAGCAATATAAGATCGGAAGTTACATTTTAGTTGCCCATGTATGAGAACGATGTCAGTGAAGGAACAAGAGGCAATAATAACACGTTCGACCTAGTATAAAAATAGCAGGTTAAAATAGCCCACGCACAACATACTTCACTTCAGTAAACATAGTGGGTTTCCTCGATTGAGTTTATGTTTTGGGTGTGAGGTGTAATTTATGTTTTGAAGTTGCAGCAGTGTACAGGGAGTTTAATTTTCATTTATGAAGGAAGGAATGAGAGAGTCAGAAATTGACAGATTGAAGGCAAGGAAAGTGCAATTTGTCCTGAAATGACCAATGGACTTGAATTGGGGTTAGATTTTTTTTTTCAAATGAAGCATAGGATCAAATACCACCCTGCGTTCAAATTAATTAAGTTTGGTCAACTGTCTTAGCTGTGATTTCCTCCCAGCTTCTTTCAGTGCTATTCTTGGCCTAACTACCAAGCATTACATGGCAATTAAAGGCGCTTGAAAACAGTAAGCTGCATTGAACATGTGACTTAGTAATTTCAATATTCCAATTTTAAACTACCAAAATTTGCTGTGCCCTGTCCCCAGGTTCTGCTTTCTGAAGAAGAATTGTCTCACCTGGAACAAGCTTCAGTCATGGCAACCGAGGTGACGAGCTCAATGATCAGATTAAAACTGGAATTTGAGGAAAAGAAACGTGCCATTGCCATGTTACAGACTGCTTTGGTAAATACCAAGAGTGTGGCTCACAGTATTTGTCGTCGACACTAACTTTAATTTCAGGGGTCGGGGACGGTGGAGTGGATTTATATCGATGGCAAACAGATGGATCGAAACTTTCTGCAATCTTTCTGTTGAACACCAGCATCCTCAGTGAAATGGATGTGTGAGCAGTCTCAGTTGAATTTATCCCAGCTTGTAACTGAAAATAAACGTAAAGGGTCTTACTTGACTCCAGGACGAAGCACCGTGAACTCTCTGGAGGGGGGGAGCGGTGGTTGTGTGTGTGTGTGGGGGGGCGGGGGAGGAGTGTAATCTTGCAGCACTTTTGTCTGAGATTGCATACAGTGCCAGTCCAGTGCATTGTTGAGCCTCGTCTTGTTAACACCTATCTGCTGTGAATATAATTATTTGTACAGTACAGGTGCTACCACCTGCGCAGTCTGAACATTTAAACAGTTTTCAACTGTGAGGGTTGGGATTTGCCCAACCAGACATTATGGTACCGGGTAACCTTAGCGCCGTCTCCTTTTATTTTTACTTGTAGCTTTGTTGTGTGGAACAAGCTGAACATTGCAGACTGTAGACATTGCACTCTGAACTTCTGTGTTGATTAAAGCGTCAGGAAAGTGTACTTCATGATTCTTCCAGAGTCATGATATGTCACATATTAAAATGCTCCTGTCAATAATTCAAGAAACAGCTGACAAACGGACACGCCTTTTTGGGTAGCGGATTGGAATATTTCACAAACAATCACTAAGTGCCTACGGCATGAATACAGGCTATTTGATGCAACGGGTCCATGCTGTTATGCCCCATTTGAGCCCCCTTTGACCCTTCTTCATTTATCCTATCAGCATTAGCTATCCTATTCCTTTCTCCCTCATGTGCTTATCTAGCATCTGCTTAAACCTATCAATTTTATTTGCCTCCACATTCTTACCACTCCTCTGGGTAAAGAAGTTCCTCCTGAATTCCCTATTCGATTTATTAGTCGCTAGCTTGTATTTATGGCCCCCCCCATTCTGGTCTTGCCGCTCCGTCTTAATGGGAGACCCCTTATTTTGATACTGCGCGCCCTGGTTCTAAATTCCCCCATGAGAGGAAAAGCCCTCTCAGCATCTGCCCTGTCAAGCCCCCTCAGAATCTTGTGCGTTTCAATAAGATCACCTCTCATTCTTCTAAACCCCAACTTGTTTAAGCAAGTGGAAAAGTCCTCCCTACGTTTTACCCTATCAAACATTTTCAGAATCATAAAGACTCCGATCAGATCACCCCTCAGTTTTCTCTTCAGTAGAGACTGGTATTCCAGACTGTTCAATCTTTTCTGGTGGGTATAACCTCTCTCAGTTCTGGTATCATTCTAATAAACTAGGTTGATTCCTGGGATGAAGAGGCTGCCTTATGAGGAAAGCTTGAGCAAGTTGGACCTCTACTAATCGGAGTTTAGATGAACGAGAGGTGATCTCGTGGAAACATATCGGATTCTGAGGTGGCCTGACGGGGCAGATGCTGAGAGGATGTTTCCTCTCGTTGGGGAACCTATAACTAGGGGACACAGTTTCAAAATAAGGGGTCTCCGGTTAAGACGGAGTTGAGGAAGAATTTGTTCTGTCTGGGGGGGTCATTGGGATACACTACCCCCAGAGAGCAGTGGGGCCAAGTCTTTGAAAATATCCAAAGCTGAGTTAGATTTTCTTTTGTCTACAAGGGTGTCAAACGTTATGGGGGGCAGGCAGGAAAATGGAGTGTAAACCGCAATCAGATCGGCCATGATTTAATCGAATGGCAGAGCAGGCTCAAGGGGCCAAATGCCCTATTGTCGCTTCTGTTTTTTATGTAATCTTTTTTTCATCTTTCCAGTGTCTCTGTATTCTTTTGATAATGTGGAGAAATGGGGGGAGACAGTGGCGTAATGGTAATGTCACTGGAGCAGTAATCCAGAGGCCCAGGCTAATGCTCTGGGGACATGGGTTCAAAACCTTTCATGGCAGCTGGTGGAATTTAAACGCCATTAATAAAATCTAGAATTGAAAGTTAGTTTCATGGCACCACTATTAAGGCTATCATCAATTGTTGTAAAAATCCACCTGGTTCACTAATATCCTTTGGGGACATTCCTTTTAGGGAAGAAAATCTGCTGTCCTTACCTGGCCTGGTCTGGCCTACATGTGACTACAGATCCACAGCAATGTGGTTGACTCTTAACTGACCTCTGAAATGGCCTAGTCAGCCACTCGGTTCAAAGGGCAATTAGGGATGGGCAACAAATGTTGGCTTTGTCAGTGACACCCACATCCCATGAAAGAATAAAAAAAAACTTCTATACAAGTTTAACATCACTTCTCTGCTTTCCAATTCAATCCCTGTGGAAATGAACCCCAGTGCTTTGTTTGCTTTTGTTTTGACCTTATTAACTGGTATTGCTACTTTTAGTGAATTGTGGGTCTGTACCAACATATCCCACTTAGACACTTCTTTTCTAGGTGATTTCCTTATTCTTCCTACCAAAATACACTACCTCACACTTACCTATGGTAATTTTCATTTATCAATTATGTGTCTGTTCTGCAATATTTTTAATGCCCTGATGTATTTTTTCATACTCCTTCTCTGTATTAACTACACCCTCCCGCAATACCCACAAATCTTGAAATCATACTCGAATTCTCAAGTACAAATCATTCATGCAAATGGTGGGCAGCGGTGTTCCAATCCAAGTTGAATGCCGCTTCCCATCATTTGCCAATCTGAGTAACTGCCTTTAATTCCCACTCTCTGTTTCATGTTTCATAATGGCTTGCTGTTCATTCTGTTATTTGTCCCTTGACTCCATGGGTGAAATTTAACACTCCCCCGGGAGCTGAGTGGGGCATAAGATAATGTGACATTTGGCATTGTAGGGGCGCTAGCTGGGACCATGGCCCTCCTGATCAGGCACCCTGTCCCCAGCAGAGCCACACACCCACCCCCCTACCCCCTTACCTGCCCCCTTTCCTCCCCATTCCCGATTTTGGCCCTCTGCCCCCTTTCATGTGGCCTGCCAGCTGGCCTGGCAAAGTCCCCCCCCCCCTCTTGCCTCCTAATCCTGCCCCAGTGGCGCTCATTGTTGGGGACTGCCTGCAGACACAGTGGTGGCCACTGCTGCCAGTGGCGCTGTGAGGACCAGCGAACTGCCATCCATTCAAGTGACTGGTAGGTCTAGGGGGGAGGGACTTCTGCCACAAGTTTTGCCCTGAGCCAATTGGCCCAAAGGTGGTAAAATCTGCTTGGGGCTTCCCGGCCATGTGGAGGCGAGCTTGTCCACAACTTGTTAGCCCAGGGCCAGGGCCACCCCCTCCATGTAAAAATTCACCCAGCATATCCTGACCTTAGTCATGAGTCTTACCAAGTAGCACAGAACCTTCAGCAAGATTAATTTCATTTACATAGTTAGATGCATAGGAGAGAATGTAAATAGTTTCTATTTTGTTGCACAGAATCCTTGAAAAAAAAACCAAGCACAGAATTTTATACACTTTTCTTATCAGACCTTTCTTATTAGACCCAGCAAAAAGAATTAACTGTTCGCCACATGAAGGAGACTGAAAAGGAAATGAGCCATCGATTAAAAATGCAGAAGGACCAGTATGAATCAACCATTCAACGACATCTGGCGTTTATTGATCAGGTAGAAGACATACTAAGATTTTAATACCTAGATTTTACGATAAGTCTTGCCCAAAAAATGGGCCTAAATTGGGCAAGATCAGCTACAAGTCACCCTGGAGAAACCCAACGTTGCTTATCTACCCATTTAACAACTCGTACTGTTTACTGTTGCTACTTTATCTGGTGCCAGTGACACATCCCCAGGTTATCAGTCTGCAAATGTTCAAAAAGCCTCAATTATGTTTTCATTTTCTTCGAGTAATTTCTTGGTGCTATTGTTGAGCTTGTATAGATGAAAGTGCCTATGAACAGCTGTGTTGGAGACTGCAAGTTGAGCCTAAATGCTATCAGTTCATTCCTTTTTCTCTTGTTTTCACCAGGTGTCCCGGTATCTTCTTGATAACTGATGGGCCAGTGACACTGTTGTCTCAAATTCATTAAACTGCAATGAATTTTTCCCATTTTTCCTGGTTTTTATTTTTGGAAGAACGGAGGATGACAGAAGGCTTGCAGGGCAGCTCAAGCTGCACCGGTTTGGCACCCGCTGGTATTTGTACACCCACAGGGTGGAATTTTCCATCCTGGAGATTTAAGTGCGGTGGCAGGCGGGAAAGTCGGCATGATTCCCTTTTGGCAGCGGGCTGGGCTCTCGTGCCAGATCTTCCGCTTTTCAACTCATTAATTATACATCAGTGAGGAGCTCGTCGAATCTCAAAGTGGTGCAGGCAGTGATCTGTCTGCCCCGCCATTACCTCATGGATTCAAAGGTCTGGGCGCCATATTTAAACAGCACACACACACACAGTCACTCTCTGCAGGACAGGTGTTGGTGTAGCGAAGACAGAAATGGGACCAAACCCTCATCTCCAAGATACAGCAAGGCCTCCCTGGAGAGACTCTTCCAGGCCGTCCAGGTTTTGCAGGAGGTCCTCTTTCCTCGTGACGGAAGCAGGAGGTCCACCATCATGACCACGCTGGCCTAGGAGGAAATTGCCAGGGAGGTCAGCGCTTGTGGACCTCAAAAAAAGGATCGCCGTACAGCGCAGGAAGAAAATGAATGATCTCATCCATTCCACTAGGGTAAGTGAACCTTCTCCTCACTCCAAACTCTCACTCCCATAAGGCTACCAGACATTCTAAGGGTTACAGTCCACAGGGATGTCACACGTTACCAGCAGAAGGGACATCAGCGCTGATTGTCTGTCAGCCACTTTAACATCGGTGTCTCCTGTAAGATCCTGCACAATTGGTGTCTTCATCCCTTACCGAGGAAAGTTCAGCACACACAGCAGGTACGCATGCTTCAGATCTGCCCTTTCATCTGTGATGTTCACAGTCAGTCCGTCCGTCTTTATGCAGGACAAGATCGCCCACAACAAACAAGAGGGAGAGAGGCCAGACCAGAGGAGGGAAGCCGCAGTGAACACTCATCTTCCACACAAGGAGTAAGCGGCAGAGCTGCCTAGTGAGGACGGAGATCGTTCCTGCATGGAAGATGAGATCAGCCTCCTCCAATGAGCCAGTGAGTGCCCATCCAGTATGCATCGCGGCCACACGTGGACAAAGACTGAGTGACCTATAATCTGTCTAGCCAATGACTAATTATCTCTTTTCTCTATTCCAGCTATCAGCAAGAGAAGGCGGAGGGAGAGCACCGGCCAGTGCATCAGCCCCAGCCCCCAGACCACCTTGGATGAGAATCCTGAAGAGGCATCTGATGAAGACCCATCATTGTGTTCACCTGCACCCTTCATCAGTGCAAATACACGCATCTCAGTAGGGACCTAGTTCTAGAGTAGGCTTGGGGGTCACGATTTGGTGAGCACAGCACAGACACGTGTCCACAGCAGGCAGAGGCAGTGGCAGCCCAGGTCTCTGACACTCGGAGGACTGCCGGAGACCAGGCCCTGCTGAGTCTGATGATGAGCCTCTGGAATGGGCCCTGAGAGAAATGTTGGAGCTGCAGAGGCAGGCAGGGGAACATTAGACAGAGTTGCTAGAGGCCGTCAGCAGATTGGAAGGAAGGATCGAGGAGTCTCACCATGTTCTGTCTGATGTCGTGGCTCCAGCACGCAAGCGCATCAAAGTTGCCTTGGAAATCGAGGTCCAGCAGTTTCTGCCGGATTTGCGTTGGACCTGCATGTCATTGCTCTAACCATGAGTGCGCTTCAGCAGTGGCTATGCAAGAGGGCGACGGGTCAACTCGACCTCCCTCCAGGTGGGCAGCTCGACCTCCCTCCAGGTGTCCCTTCTCCTCAAGGAGTCAGGGAAGGGGCCCTTGGGTACCCACAGGGAGGAGGAACGTCAGCCGGACACCGCTGGGGCATCCACCCAGGACACTCCACGGGTGTCCAGCTGCTCCAAATCCCCTCTGCCTGTGATCTCATAAACTCCAGCAGGCCAGGTGGAGGAGGGTGCACTTGCCCCTAAGCAGGGGGACCCTTAACAGGCAGGGGCCCTCCAGGCCTCGGGCCTCCAGAGGACGCCTGCCAAAGGCATCTCGGACAGCAGGGCATGGTAATCAGGAGGCTGCCTCCACCTCTGCTGTGGATGTTGGGGAAAGCACCAAGACACAGTGGTAAAGTTAGAAGTAAAAAGATTCTGAAAGCACAGGCATTCAATCACTGTATATACTTTGCACCTTTGTAAATATATTTTGCTTCTCTCCCTCAAGGTCTCAGGTACTGATTTGGTTCTTCCATGTGATGCAATGTTCTGTATTCATTCAAGCGTAAAAGATTCCACGCCCCCCCCCCCCGCCCCAACCACACTTGTGGCGTCAGGATCCTCGCCCTTTTCAGGTTCATCCCATTCCACATCCTCCTCGTCTGAGGAG
This sequence comes from Cetorhinus maximus, assembly GCF_964194155.1. NCBI lineage: Eukaryota > Metazoa > Chordata > Chondrichthyes > Lamniformes > Cetorhinidae > Cetorhinus > Cetorhinus maximus. The sequence continues at coordinate 47,637,513 of NC_135902.1, read as the reverse complement.
ACGTGTACCTCCTCTGTCTCCATATAGCAACTGATTCCTGCTGGGTTACCTTGCACAAACACACATTATCTGCTTTTGGTGATCACAAATCTGCTGCATGTTTAGAGAGTGGGTTCCTTTTCTCTTGCTAAATCTTACTGGCTACTGTCAAAGTTCTCTTAAGGCCACAAGTGTGCAGTCGATGGTGCCCTGCACTTGTGGGAAGCCGAAGATCACCACGAATCCCACAGTTCTGGCAACTTGGCTTGTTTCATCCATGGTGAACTGCATGTAATGGTGAGGCTTATTGAAAAGGGCATCGGTCACCTCCCTTATGCATTGGACCAATGGGAGATTCCGCAGAGGGCCCCAGTCGATCTGCTGGCAAAAGAGATGAGTGCAACTGATACCAGTGCCACCGGCATTGGATGGTCTCCCAGTCCGTGTGGAGTGAGATCCTCACAGACAATGGGGTAGTTATGATCCGCCACATTCCTTGACAAGTGAAGGCATGTGCGGCACTGTCTCTCGCTCATCTCCACGCATGAGAGGCGTCAGACCCATGGTTGCGTCAAATGCCACCGTGGATTTGGTCCCTCCTCGTCAGCATCTGGGTCTTCCCGGGGCCCTGTTGGTTCTTGTTCCTCAGGACGATGCACTTCCCTGAGCTGCGTCATATGGTGACGGGGCCCTTCTCACTCACATCAAGCCTATCAAGAGGGCCGTGTCGCCCACAGCCTGGATTCTGCACTCCTCCTTGTATCTGTGGACAAAAAAAATAGAGACATGATTGCACCTTACTCTAGAATGCTGTCGCTCTTACCAACTCCCACTTTACAGGATGCAGATGACCATGGCAGCGCCATTTGCTTCCCAGTACAAATCCACCAACACCTGTAATGGACTGACCACGCCTTGCACACCATGCTGTGCCAGACTGTCACTGTCCAGAGAGGCCTCCCCCCTCCCAGGACCGGGACCAAGACATGCATGTCATGCAGAGCCCTCTAGCATGGCCTTCTCAGCCCCAGGACCGTCTCACACTACTACCCCCTGCATCATTGACCAACCCCCCCACCCCTCCATGCATCTATTACATTCTTCCCTCCTGTGCTCCATCTGCTTGCCTTGGCCCTCAAATCCTGAATGTGTCAACATGGTTTTGACCGGGAAATCGTGTTTTACAAATCAGTTGGAGCTCTTCGATGTAACAAGCATGGTGGGTAAAGGGAAACCAGCAGATGTAGTATACTTGGATTTTCAAAAGGCATTCAATAAGGTGCCGCATAAAAGGTTACTGCACAAGATAAGAGAGCTCATTGTGCTTGGGGTAATATATTAGCATGGATAGAGGATTGGCTAGCTCACAGGGAAAAGAGGATTAGGGTTAAAAAGGACATTTTCAGGTTGGCAAACTGTAACTAGTGGAGTGCCAAAGGGATCAGTGCTGGAGCTTCAACTATTTACAACCTATGTTAATGACTTAGATGAAGGGACCAAGTATATTTCAAGCCAGATTTTCTGACAATACCAAGATAGGTGGAAAAGCAAGTTGTGAGGAAGACACAAAGGTCAGAACTTTACCAGCACACCATGGGTCCCACCGCCAGGACCAAATGTGGGACCTGAGCCTACGGGTAGTGAACGGCGGTACCGCAGAGCGCATTTTACCGGCGGTAGCCCCACAGTTCGCTGGGGCGGCTGCCTGGGTCTCTGAGCTGGCAGCCCAACCTAGAGGGCCGGCAGCTCATGGCCACTGCTTAGGTTGCAAGGGTCAGGAGGGCACCTCCCTGTTCAGGCACCTTCAAGGCCAGAGAGCATTTTTTTTTAAGCCAGGTAGGAAGGCTCCAGCGATCAGAGGATAGAACCCTCCAATGGCGGCATTGCCACTCCATGGGTCATAGTTCAGCAGGATACAGAATGCCTTAGTCCTGGTGAAGAGTCGTACGGACTCAAAACGTTAACTGCGTTCCTCGCCGCAGATGCTGTCAGACCTGCTGAGTTTTTCCAGGTATTTTTGCTTTTGTTTCAAATTTCCAGCATCCGCAGTTTTTTTGCTTTTATTACAGAATGCCCTGTTTCTCCGAAGGGCCACAGAAATCCTGGTGGAACAAAATGACACACGAGATGGAATTTTCCCCTCAAGGGAGTGCCTTGGTATCTTGGGGTCAAGCCAACCAACAAAATGAACAGGAGGCAGAAATCAGTATAAATGCTATAATTGACATACTGTGTGAAGCTTGAGACAATGTAGGAAGAAATTTAATGACTTTATCAAGCCACCCAAAAGTAATGGAAAACATTATTATGTTCGATTAATTCAGTGTACTCGACACCTATGACACAGTAACCTGTCCTTCACTCAGCCTTACATTACATCCATAACTGCCCTTTAAGTATAGGTGCACTCATTACCTTCCTTTATGCTGTGAATCATGTCCTTGCATGCATTCAAGCCAGAGTAATCAGCCTACCTAAAGCAGTGGCATGATGGGTATCATCATTCTCACTTATTATTGTCTGATGACATCTATGTATCACTTTTATATCAAAATTTTAATCTCTCACTTCTGTATTGCTCCCTTATGAGGGAGAGTTGGAGTTTAAACCTTTGTGCATTAATCCCATATAAGGAGAAAGCCCGGCTTATCCTGGGGACATGGACAGTACAGGGAACTGGATATGGATGAGTGGGACTCGCTGGTGACAAACCATATACTTTAAAATACTTTATCATGTCTCTCCATTGATTGGAAGCTATGCATAAAGGCTTCTCATGAGGACATTATTGTTATGTCCACATGCTGTTCTCTATTTGTCTGCAGTTGGGAGTGTAAAAATTTTTAACTCTTCAGCTGATTAGCATGAAAATCTTCACCTCACAGGATTTACTTTCAAAAGGAAACGCTTGATTAGCATCAAACGTTGGTTCAGTCATGAGGCCCACGTAGGCAATGTGCTGCATATGTTGGCTAACATGGAGGAGTGCACTATCCATATATACATATCTTTGCATGGCTGTGTGGCCATACTGAGATCTACTTTTAGAAATGTGGCAAATTCAGCGATTCCTGGAGCAAAGCAGACCTCTTTTTCTGCACCAGAGGTTCAAAAAGCCAGTCAGTGATACACCCATATGTGCTCAGACTGCAGCGTAACCTGTGGTTACAGGAAAAAGCAGCCTTTTCGGTTAACAGGACAGGGATCAGCTAGACAGGACCATTAACAATTGTCATCATTGGTACCATTACTTCTGTTATCACAGTAATCAATGACTTCATTGAGATTATGCCTAAAAGCTACAGCATAGCTGGAATGAGAATGGATAATGGTATTTTCTCAGGCAGTAACACACTCAGCACCTGTCTCCCTCCCCCTTTCTTATCCTTCCCCAGCCCCAATGGCTGGATGCCAGAAGATGCACAGAATGAGGTCACCCATGTGATTGCACAAGCTGATCCATCGAAGGACAGTGAAGGTTTTAATGCTAACACACAACCTAACTTCCCTGCATAAACTAAAGCTCACTGATTAAACAAAATGGATTTCCTTTGAATCGCTGCCTGTCCTTTGTATGATAACCCGCTGACTCTTAAGTTCATAGACAGGTGGCTTGTCGGTATTGTTTTCGTTGACTGAAACGAGAAGCAAAATAATCATACGATGGTTACAGCACAGAAGGTTTATGTTGAGTGTGTCAAGTCAGTGTCAGCTCCCTGCAAGAGCAATTTAGCTAGTCTCAGTCCACTGTCCTTTGCCAGTAACCCTGCAAATTCTTCCTCTTCAGGTATTTATCTAATTCCCTTTCGAAAGACATGATTGAACCTGCCTCCACCATCCTCTCGGGCAATGCATTCCAGATCCTAACCACTCACTGCTTAAAAATGCTTTTCCTCATGTCGCTTTTGGTTCTTTTGTGAATTGCCTCAAATCTCTGACCCCTGGTTCTCAATTCTTCTGCCAAGACAACAACTATCTCTATGAATGCTACAAATATATTTTCCAAAAGGCCTTGATAAAGTGCCACAAAGAAGGTTGTCACATAAGATGGAATTGCAGGGTAATATATTTGCATGAGTAAAAGATTGGCCAAGGGGCAGAGAACCAGAGATTGGTAATAAATGGATTATTTTCAGATTGGCAAGCTGTTACTTGGGTACTGCAAGGATCAATGCTGGGGTCTCAGCTATTTATAATCTATATTAATGATTCAGAAGAAGGGGCAGAGCGTAATGTCACCACATTTGCTGATGATACAAAGTTAGGAGGGAAAGTCGGCTGTGGGGAGGACATAAAGATGCTGCAGAGGGATATAGATAGGTTAGGTGATTGGGCAAGAAGGTGGCAGGTTAGTATGATGTGGGGAAATTTGAGGTTATTCACTTTGGTGGGAATAATAGAAAAACAGAATATTTTAAAATATTATGTTGGTGTTCAGATCTTGTACAAGGGATGTAGAAAGTGAATATACAGTTAGGAAGGGAAGTGGTATGTTGATCCTTCAGGCATGTAGGTTGGAATATAAGAGTAAGTACAGGGCTTTTGGGAGACCACATATGTATAGCTGATCCCTGCAATGTACAGTTTGGTCTTTGTATCTAAGGAAGGATATACTTGTTTTTTTTTAATTCCTCCAAGGGATGTGGGCATAATTGGCTAGGCCAGCATTTATTGCCCATCCCAGAGGGCATTTAAGAGCCAACCACATTGCTGTGGGTCTGGAGCCAGACGCAATGGTTCAACGTTTTCTTTTTAGTTGAATTCAAATTTCACCATCTGCCATGGTGGGATTTGAACCCAGGTCCCCAGAGCATTACCCTGGGCCTCTGGAATAGTAGTCCGGTGATTATACCATTATGTCACTGTCTCCCCATGTTGTAGTAGAGGTAGTGCAACGATGGTTCACTGGATAGATTCCTGAGATGAGAGGGTTGTCCTATGCAGTGAGATTGAGTTGAATGGGCCTATACTTTTTGGAGTTTAGAAGAGTGAGAAGTTATCTCATTGAAACACGTAAGATTCTGAGAGAACTTGACAGGGTAGATGCTGAGAGGCTGTTTCCCCTGGTTGGAGAGTCTAAGATTGAGGGCATAGGCTCAGGGGGAGGAGTTGACTAGTTAGGACCCAGATGAGAAAAAATGTCTTCACTCGGAGGGTTGTGAATCTTTGGAATTCTCAATGCCAGTGAGCAGTGGCTATTCAGTCATTAAGTATGTTAAAGGCTGAGATTGATAGACTTTCATGCTGCAGAGAAATCAAGGGATAGGGGGCCTGGACAGAAAAGTGGAGTTGAAGTTGAAGACCAGCCGCGGTCCTGTTGAATGGTAGATTAGGCTTCTGTGCCTACTGCTGCTCCCTCTTCTTTTGTTGTTATGTGCTTATAAATGATTTTCTAAAAAATCAATATTAATTTCTTGGCCCAAACAACATCAGTTATGCAAATACATTCAGTGGGTAATATTGCATTTTATTCTTCTTTGTTATACTGTGGTCCGGGGATTTCCATGTTGCTGGGTCTGCATGACCTTCACCAGGCTAACAGCAACAGATTTCCTGGACTCTTGTTCCCCAAAGTCAGATTTTTGCATCTCATTGACTTACTCATACATTATTTATCTTGGTGTATGCAATGCAATGTCGTCACCATTTTCCCTTGGAAGCCTACAGTGTGCTTTGGACTTTAGGACTTGGATATGTGCCAGTGTTTACCAGAAATCATCATTAGCTGATTTGCCGTTATCTCTCCTAGATTTTGGAAGTTTGGGCCTTTAAAAATGAACAGAAGTAAATACAATTGAAAACAAGTATATGCCTTGCAAATGAATTACTATGCTACTTTAACTAAAGACAACTTCCCAGTCTCTAAATATTGTAAAGCAAAAATACTATGGGCATTACCAATATTTGTAGAAGTGTATCACAAATGCATGGTAAGAATTAAAGATATGCATTTTATAAATTATTGGTTCAAAGAAATAATCTTAATAGATTAACCTCGGAATACTCTTCATTCACTGTTTTTTCTTATCTTTCTTGTGGGTATTACCGGGTAGTTAGTTTGAATAAGGAAGGTATCAAACATAAATCCTTACCCACATAATGAAAGGCTCCACAAGGTTTCAGCTGACGCTGCAGGAACCTTCATTCATGTCTTCATTAACAGTAGCAGAGTGAAGAGACCTTTGTTTAATCAGCTTGAATGGATGGGCCCAGGCCCCACAGGTGAAAGTAACAATGAACTTAACTAACTTTACAACTAGGTTCTTCTCCCACATCCATATATTCTCCGCAGATATTATCTCTCTGTTAAATTGGAAATAGGTACATTTAAAAAAAAATTGCTCCCCAAATGGTTCAGCTGGTTTAGTCATAATTTAAAATGTTCTCATTCAGTTCCGAATCTGTAGTAAATCAGATGCTCTTGGAGGAAAGGAAGGGAAGAAGGCTTTAGAGTCACTATAGTTGGCCTTGGTGCTCTTGAGAAAGGAGGACAAAATCAACCAGAGTCCCTCACCTCCAGTCATTATCCGGTTACCCTTGCTGGAAATATTAATATCTGGACATTGCATCAGGAAATGAAGAGGCTTGGCTATGATACCTCCAGTCCTGAGTCAATTGGCACAAGCCTTGAGCACCTTTAAGCAGCCATGTAGTGATGTTGGATGAGGGGTAAATATCAGCCAGGACGCTGGGGAGTAAACTCCCTTGTTCTTCTTTGAATAATGCTTTTGGGACCTTTTCTGCCCACCAGTGTGGCCAGGTGGTGCCTCGATTTAACCTCCCATTCCAAGTATCTGCACCCCTGATATTGCAGCATTCCCCCTGTGTTGCACTGAAATGGGAACCTAGATTTTGTGCTCAAGTCTTTGGAGTGGAGCTTGAACTATACCTTCTGACTTGGAGGCAAGCGTGCTTCTGGTGAGCAGTGATTGACACCTTGTTTAGTTGGCCAATCAAAGATCTCATGCACAGACATGATGGGTTAAATGGCTATCGTGCTGTGGGTTTGTGTCATCAGGAAGAAAAGGAGGAGAAATTTGGCAGAGAAAGCAATGAGGAAATTAAAACTTGACTGTTAGCAAAAACTTTTAATCGTCATTAATTTATATTGTATTTGAACTTAGCTTATTCATCCTTAGCTTCGTTATGTTTAGTTCATTGTCAGCACAGTTACTTTCTTCAAAGCGTAAATATATTCTTTACAATTATATTGTAACCATTGTAATGTTTACCATTGTACAAATTGTCAGGCCTATACTGGGTTGTGATGAGGGCTGAATTTAAATGTACTTTTGCTTAATGTTTTATTATGTTGATGGAAAATTTTTGAGCTAAAACATTATGACCCTGACAGCTGATAGATGACAAGAAGGCGTTAAATGCAAAGTGCGAATCTATGGTGAATGAACTGAAGCAGGTGGACCAGAAATACACTAAGAAAATCCAACAGGTGCAAGATCAGCATGAAATGGTAAGAGATTCAGATTGTAACTACATAGAATTACACAGAATTTACAACATAGAAACAGCCCATTCAGCCCAAATCATCTGTGCTGGTGCTGATTATCCACAAGCCGCCTCCTACCTTATTTCGTCTCACTCTCTACCTTTCTATTACTTTCTTCCTCACACATTTGCCTAGCTTTCCCTTAAAAGTCTCTGTCATTCACCTCAGCCACTCCATGTGGAAGCAAGTTCCACATTCCTCCTACCTTCTGAGGAGACCAGTTTTTCCAGAATGCATAATTAAATCTATTAGGAGCTAACTTAAATTTATAGCCTCTGGCTTTGAACTTGCCCACAGTGGAAACACCTTCTCTATCATTATCCTATCAAACCCTTTCATAATTTTAAAGGCATCCATCACGTCACCTTTAGGTCTTTCTCTCGAGAGAAGAGCATTGGGCTGTTCAATCTTTCCCGACAATTGTACCCTCTCAGTTACAGTATCATTCCTTTGTATGTTTTTGTACTTTCTCCACTGCTTCTATATTTGCTTTATAACATGCAGACCAGAACTGTGCACTGTACTCTAAGTGTGGTCAAACCAAGAGTCTGTACAAATTTAACATAACTTCCCCCCCCATTGAATTTAATTTTTCTGTAAATGAATCCCACTGCTTTGCTTGAACTCTTTTTATGTTAACCTGCTTCACTACTTTTAATGATTTGTGCATCTGTGCCCCAAATCCCCTTGCATCTCTATCACATATTCATTTCCATTTACATACCCATTCTGCAAGCTTGTTAATCATCTATTTTGTCGCAGTCTTCCTCAGTATTATCTACACCTTGCAATTTGGTGTCACCAGCAAATGTGCATTTATATAGTGCCTTTAACATAACAAAACTTCCCAAGGCAGGATAAAAACACTCACTGTCCACCAGTACTCTGGCACTGTTCCCTTTCCTGTTGAAAGTTGTTATGGACAGATACATATCCTCAGCTATCTCTTCCTTAGCTGCTATGACTAATTGTCAGATTGTCCAGTCAGTGAAAGCCAAGACATCCTTCAGACTGTATTGAATCTCTACAGTTTTGTGAAACCATCGCAATTTGGAAGTGGTGTCATACAAAAGTTAGTCAAAAAAAAGAATTGGGACAATAATCAAGAAACTAACGTTAAAGGTGATTCCCATATTCAAAAAGAGGGACAGAACAAATTCTGACAACTATAGACAAGTTAGCTTAACATCAGTGGCAGGAAAGATATTGGAATCTCTACTCAAAGGTGGAATAGAAAAATATCGACAAAAGTACAATAAAGAACATTCAACATGAATTCTTTGAAGAAATAACAAAGTGCAGGCAAGGGTAATGCGGTGGAGGCAATATACATAAACTTGCATGAGGTACTGCAAAGTAGGCTGATGACCTCTATATGATTTTGTTGCCACTGTGATGTTCTGTTTATTGGCGGTGTGGTTTAAACTCTTTCAGGATAGCTCAATTTAACTACAGATAGCTAATCTGAGATTTCTTATGTAGAAGCAAAAGGAAATGGTCCATAAACTTGGATGATTTTTTGGGTTGAAATCATGAGACTTCTATCGATATGACTTGAAACATAACAATTGAAATAAAACTGCACAAGTGTGAGTTACTGCAGTTAATCATATAAATTACCTTTTTATCAAACATTTTATGTGTAATTTAATCATTTAAAAATTCAGTCCTGTGAGTTTATCAATATTTTAGACGACTCGATCAAGAAGTAACACTTTTCAACTCATTAACTCGCATTTTTCCTGTTTATCAAGATTTATTTTCAATTCGACCAAAGCTATCAAAGAAGGTTCTGTAATTTTTTTTTAAAATTAAAATTTTAACATTGATACTGGATTTATTTAGCTGCTTACATTAGCATCAGAATACAATTCTATAATTGTTGTCTTCCCATTATAGGAAATGAATGGTGCTTAAACTTGGCATTATCCTCCACCTCCAAAAGATGAATTCCAAAATTTAGGATTGAATCCAATTAACTCAGAATGTAAAAGTCTGAATGCTGCAGCCAGTTGGGGAGCATTCCCATTACCTGCCTGTGCCAACCAGCAGCATTGACATAGAGCACTCCATCAGTTAGTTGTATCCTACATTGACAGTGGAATGACACTCCATGGAGGAGGAGGAGGGGGTGAAGAGGTAACTAATAGTGAAGGCTAACCTCCTCCTTTGGTGTTTTATTTTGTGCAAACAATTGGAAATATGTTCCTTCTAAAGTTGTTTAATTGATTTCCCCCCCCCCCCCCGCCTCCATTTTTGACCTGTTTGCTCACCAACTGATTTTAGTCAGTTTTTAAATTCGGGGAGAATCAAACCCCAAAATCGGAAGACTTGGTTACATTTGAAATTAACCTGAGACTTAATGATTAAGCCTGCAGCCTATCAATTTAAAAAAAAAAATTCATGGAATGTGAGCATCGCTAACAAAGTCAGCATTTGTTGCCCATCTCAAATTGCGCTTGAGAAGGTGAACCGCTTTCTTGAATAGCTGCAGGCTGTGAGACGTAGGCACGCCCATGATGTTGTCAGGGATTTTAACCCGGCGATGATGAAGAACGGCAATGCTTGCATTAGTAAAAGTCAGCGCTGTGATTAACCTTTCTATGCATACTTTAAACACTTAACTTTTAAAACATTTTCATATCACGATTTCCCAGTAATTTGCAGGTATAAATAAAGTAAATAGTCGCTTGGTAGTACAGAATGTGAGTTTTGCTGAAAAAAGAGACATGCTGAAGAAGCTTTTCGTCTTGCACTCAAGAGGACAGATTCGCAAGAATACCAAATCGCCATGGGACAACAGTTTATACTGCATGAGAAGAGGATGCTGATTGGTTGGCAAGCGGACTCTGATTGGTAGGGATGTTGTCATGGGGAATGCACCAGGGAACAGTTAACTGCCAAGCTTTTGTTTAAATTCAAGTGAGGCAAGTTAACTCTAATTGGTCAAGGCACTGTCATGGGGAATGAACCAGGGAATGGCTGACCTTCAAGCTCCTGTTTAGTTGAAAAAAGCACAATGCGTGGACACGTTCTCTCTGTTTGCAAAGGACAGGACCCTGTGTGTAAATATACGTAGCTTCTAGCACATGTACTTGAGCCATACTGCGAGCCCGACTAATGATCTTATATTGGTTGCTAGTGTAATTCTTAGCACAGTTGGGATTGTTTAGTAGGTGTTGTCCAATCGTGGAATCGCATCTAATGCTGGACACTGTTCTGAGTTTTGTAAGCATGGGCTGGTTGAGTATGGTCAGCAATCTATGCTGTTTGATATGATCCACCAGTCATTGGGACAGACAGCCTAAATTACTGGCATCACAACAGCATTGAATATTATATACTACATTACTTGATTGTGTGGTGGGCAGAATGTCTTTTTGGCTTGACAGCAGTATCCTGTTAGTGGAGAATATCACTGGTGTTGCTACTGCATTGTAGCAGCGTGAAATGGCCAGCTTCACCTGTTGCTCAAATTTTTGAGACACTTCGTCCTTCCAGGGCAATCTGAGGCAGACTGGGCACTCTTCAGGATCGAAAGTGGCAGCTTTTGGCCCATTCATGAGTTTGCGCGATATCCAGTGAGCAGTGATCTGATTGGGGTGGCCATTATACCACAGGGCAGCTTTGATGAGCTGTAGTTCAGCATCAAGCTTGCAAAGTGAGCAAATAGCTCGGGTCCTATTTACAAGGTTGCTGATAAAGCCAATCTTATAGCGTGTGTAACTGCAGGAATGTTGACCAGTGAAGGTAGGCTTGTGGTAGGCAGCAGTAGGGGACCCATTGGTAGATTTCTCAACAAGCACATTAACGAAAGGGAGCTTGTTTGACTGCTCCATTTCAAAGGTGAATTTGAGTGCCGGACGGAGCCCACTAATGTGTGTAAGGAAATTCTTACGTGCAGCTGCAGATTCAAATATAGCAAGTGTTTCATCTACGTATTGGAAATATGCAAGGGGTAGGAGGTTAGGGGTCATTCCATCGAAGACGCATTTCTCATGGAAACCAACAAAGACGTTGGCGAGAGCTGGGCCTCGAGGGGATCCCATGGCAATGCCATCTATTTGGGTGTCCTTAAAACCGAATTCAACTGCGCAAGTTGCTGAGCTCATGAATTCTATAAATAAAGATTCAGACAATAGCAGAGCATGTAGATTGCAATGATATAGTGACACGGTGCAAATGACTATGGCTTCTTTGAGTGGTAATGTGGGTGAATAGGCTAGCAATGTTGAACGAGCACATGGAATGTGTAAAATTTGCTCAGAACTGGTTGCAGCGACTCACTCAACCATTTGGCCAATTCATGTTGTGTAGAACCAGCCATAGATGAGGTAGAGTGTGTAGGGACATAACTTTAGTGTGTCTCTCGAGCAGGCCAGACATACACCTGTCCTGATGAGTACAAGATGAAAAGCCTTAGGGAATAGGCTTCATCAAAGCTGTCCTGCAGTATAACGGTTACCAATGTCTCTCTTTTTCAGCAATACATAAGTAAAATATTTCTATTTGTAAAAAAATAAATATTTATGCAATATGTAATGTAATAATTTATGTAATAGGTTACTGGGGGTAGGCGGGATGTAGATTTCGGGTTACTATCAGATCAGCCATGATCTTATTAAATGGCGGAGCAGGCTTGAGGGGCTGAATGGCCTGCTCCTGCTCCTTGTTCAGATGTTTGTATGAATATTCCACTTATGTCCTGCTAACACACCCACTTAATTTTACTGCTGATAGCGTCTGTTAATTGTCCAACATGTATAATATTCATGATGTTGCCGCCGCATATTCTGATTGCTGAACGGGTCACTATTAGAATGCACAGAATTAAAAGTGTCTCTAGGTGATCAGGCCCAAGGGGTATGTGAACCAGCATTTGAACTCTTGCTAATTGCACCCCCAGCTGTTCCTCAACGCTGTTTGTTTTCTAATTTTGTGCCCATTCTTTGGCCTAGCTAATGTTGAGAGATAGGATTTTAAAATTTGGAATTAATATTTTTTTAACTTTCTGACAAAGCACGTGAGACGTCTGCCATTTTGTATCAAATTTGAAGTCCCGTCTTACCAAAAAATAATAAAGTATTGAACCTCTTCGGAAAACTTTTATGGCCTGAATCTTTGGGTCGGCGTGCAGGGGGGCGGGCCCCACTCACTGACGCATAAAATGACTCACGGTGACGTCGGGCGTGCGTCCCGACATCACCGCGCGTCATTCCGATCTTCAGTTCGGCGGGCGCACACCAGTGTCGGCTGCGCGCCCGCCGAACCGTCAAAGGCCTATTAAGGCCATTTAAAAACTGATTCAGATAATTAACGGAGCTGCCCGTCCGACCTTGAGGGTTGGCGGGAAGGCGAAGAGCCCAGGCGGCCTTCGCATTTTGCATGAAACCTCATCAATGAGCAGGATGAGGTTTCATGAAGGATTTATAAATGAAACAAATTCTTTAATTAAAATTCATTGACGCAGCCCAGCTCACGTGACACTGTCGCATGAGCGGGGACATGTCTGGGAAAAAAAATTTTCTCTCTATTTATATTTAAATTTTTCAAAATGAAATTAAACTCCCTGAGGCGCAGCTCTGTGCCTCAGGGAGATTTCTGCATCCTTTCGCACTCATGCGCACGAAAGAGCGCAGGCCCCAACTCAGCCTCCTCCCTCCCCCCCCCACCCACCCACCCGCGTTCAGCGCTTCTGGGTGCGCGTCAGGCTGGGCGGGCCTTCATTGGCCCCCCTGTGCCCTGTCCTGCTCAGCACCCCCTCCTCTATGTCTCTTGGATCTTTTTGTTTTGATATCAGATTTCTTTCGTGGCTCTGTTTAAACCTGTGGCGACTTACTTTAGGATCTTGTTGATTGAACACAATTTATAACTATTTGTGCTTCTTTCTGCTACAGTGCAGAGTTGCACAACATCCTTGCCTGTACAATGTGTAATTGGATTGATAAGTAATCACTGCACTTCACAGGACTTTCTTTTAACCATTAACCTTGCAATTTTAATTATTTTCCTTTATAACTAGGTTTTGTGCATTCTTGTGCTACTTTGGGAGTAATCGGGTCTCAATATCTCTATTTAACTTACACCTTTTAGAACTTTGTCTAAAAATCAGCACTGCTAAACTTGAGACACCATTTCGCCACCCAGTTTATGTATCTTTCTAATGAAAATTCATGTTTTAACGCGTCACCTTGACTGACATTCCAGTGCAGCCCTGAGGGAGCGCCTCACTATCGAAGTATTATGTGTTTCAGGTGAGACGTTAAGACCAGGGCCAGGATTTTCAGCTCGGCGCGCGGGTGCACGCCCAACACGCACAAGCATAAAACAGTGCGTGACGATGCGAGGCGAGCGTCCCGACGCCATCGTGCACTTGCGCGATAGTTCAGTCGGCGCGCGCGCGCAAGGGTTGGCACCCAGCCTGCCGACGATTAAGAGGGCTATTAAGCCCATTAATCAATTAAATAAATAGAATTTCCCCCTGCCCGTCCAACGTTACGGCCGGTGGGCGGGCGAATAGGCCAAGTGGCCTTTGGATTTTTGAGGAAACCTCATCCGCAGGCGGGATGAGGTTTCCGACGTTCACTAAAAGTAAAATAAAAAATTTTAGAGAGCTCATTTTCAACATGTCCCTGCTCATGTGACAGAGTCTTGTCATGTGACAGAGTCACATGAGGGGGACATGTTTTCATTTTTTGGGAAAGCTTTATTTTTAATGTGGAAACTCTTCACAGCTCCCTGAGGCAGCTCTGTGCCTTCAGGGAGCTTTCACTGAGCGCGCACCCGCATGCTCGCCCTCCTCCTCCACCCCACCCCCACCCCCCCACCCCGGCAGTGCTGAACATTTCAGCGCGCGTTTCAAGCTGGGCTGGCCCGTAATTGGCCAGCCAGCATGAAACCATGGTCGGGGCCCGAGGTCGGGCAGCGGACTGTTGTACGGCCACTCCCAGGACCGCCTGACGAAGGGAAAATCCTCCCCCAGGTTTCATCTACTCTCTCAGGCGGATGTAAAAGATTTCATGGTGCTCTTTTGAAAAAAGCATGGTAAGATGGTGATAATTATGATAATGGCACTGGATTAGTGATCCAAAGGCCCAGACTAAGGCTGTGGGGACACGGGCTCAAAACTCACCACGGTGTTATAATTCTTTGCTCATTCACTGAATAAAGGAGGAATCTGCAGCCAAGTCTTTCTTTAACATAGTTTTATTCACAATACCTAGAGAACACAGGTACAGACTCTCTTTCCCACTGCCCCCCCCCGCCCCACACACACACAGGTGGAAACCGGTTCTTATATATACTTAAGAATAATGCCCTAATCTTTCCCCAGTTAGTAACAGCCGCTCTCACTTACAACTAGACACGCACCACTTCATCGTGACAACATTAACACACAGCAGCTGGTGGAATTAAAATTCAATTAATAAATCTGGAATATAAAGCTAGTGATAGTGACCACGGCAACTATCACTGATTGTTGTAAAAACCCGTCTGGCTCACTAACATCCTTTTAGGGAAGGGAATACTTCACCCATACCCGGTCTGGCCTACACGTGACTCCAGATCCACAGCCACGTGGTTGGCTTTTATTCAGCCTCTGAAATAGCCAAGTGAGCCACTGAGTTCGAAGGCAATTAGGGACGGGCAACAAAAACGTGCCTTGCCAGCCATGCCCGCGTTCGATGAAATAATGAATAAAGCCCTCCCAGTGCCGTGGCTAATACTTATCCCTCGACCAACACCAGGCGAATAGATTATTTACAGGTCGAGTATCCCTTACCCGAAACCCTTGGGGGCCGATCGTGTTCCGGTTTTCAGATATTTCCGGTTTTTGAATGTGTATAGGGTAGGCCTGGACCTACTTACATTCCAATAGCCTAAGCCTGGGCTAGCTATAGTCTGAAGTAAATAAAATGGCAAGAAAAACAACATGTCTCGCTGAATAATAAATAATCAGTTCCCTCCCCAGCTGTGGTCGGGTCCAGTCAGCGAGGTTTGTGTCAGCTCAGGTCACAGACTTCCCGCGCAAAAGGTCGGTGAGGTTCACATTAGGGTCTGTTTAAAAAAAAAAAGTTTGGTTTTTGGCTGTAGGGATAAAGGATATTTGACTGTGGCGTATATATTTCATTGTTGTTTGTGGGAGCTTGCTGTGTGCAAATTGGCTGCCATGTTTCCTACGTTACATCAGGGACTACATTTCAAAAATATTTCATTTACTGTAACGAGCATTGGGACATCCTGAGGTTGTTTAAAAAAAAACGCTATAGAAATGCAAGTTTTTCTTTTTTTATAAAGAATTATCTTTCTTTTTATTCCACTCTCTGAAATTTTCCAGCATTCAAAGATGTAAGTAAAGAAAAATAGCTTAATCCCTGCACCAAAGGCCTCCTTGTAACACCCTGTCTAATCTGGTTTTTTTTGCCTGTAGGAGATCAAGAAGCTGAAAGAAATAATGAGCGCGACAGAAAAAATGCGGCGAGAGAAATGGATAGATGAGAAAACAAAGAAAATTAAAGAGATTACTGTAAAAGGTACCAGTTTAAAAACCTGCAGCTTACAATCAGTGCTCCAAAGAGAATCGATAGTTACATTTTTTTTTGAATACCCACTAATGATGAACTATTGTGCCCAAAAGCGCCTGACAACAGAACAGCCATTAAAATAAACTAAGAAGTGTTTCTAAATTTATCGTTCAGATACTGTGCGTGTTTTCGAATGAGACACGTATATTTTTATTGTAATGGATTTATCACGACACATCTCAGATGAATTACCTTACAACTTAACACGCACAAGTCCAGGAGATTGCAGAGAACAAATAATGGGGAAGTTTGTGACACAGTAACTTACCTCCCTCTCTCTCTGTCTCTCTTTGTCTCTCTATGTCTCTCTCTCTCTCTCTCTCTCTTCCTTCAAGTTTAATCTTCACGTCTTTCTTTTGTAATGGAGCTTCTGGTCACCTGCTCTACTATTTCTTTACAAGGGCAAAATACTGTGGATGCTGGATAGGTGAAATAAAACAGAATGTGCTGGAAATACTCAGGGGGTGGGTCAGCTGCATTTGTGGGGAGAGGAATAGATTTCGTGGGCTGGATTTGACAGGGCACCGCACTCGCCTCCTCTCCCCCACCAACTAAAACGTTGGTGGGAAGACCACCTACGTTCCTGACAGCTGCCACTCAGTAATTAACCGCTGGGAACAGCATTCCCAGAATCACACAGTGCAGGAGAGGCCCTTCGGCCCATCGAGTCTGCACCAATTGACTGCTTTAGGCTAGACTCCCGCCCCTATCTCAGAAGTTCCACCGTTGAGAGCTGGCAGCCAGTTGGATTGGCCCGGACCTCTGGAGCTGCACTGCACCGAGGAGCCCAGCTAAGTCCCGGGCTGAGGACTTTGGCAAGAGGGGAGGAAGCTGAGGGAAGAGGGGGCTGGGTTCAAGAGGGGGGTGGGGGGGTGGGGTTGGGGGTGGGGGGTGGGTGGGGCGGGTGGGGAGAGCGTTGCAGGTGGCTGGGGGAGGGTGGTTTTGGTGGGGGATGCCTCTGTTTGGCCCAGCGTGCCCGCAAAGGAGGTTCCTTTACACCCGCCCTCCTTGCCTGACACTAGCCTGCGCAGCTAAAGCTGCCGGGCTTACCGCATGGTATGGGCCTTTCCCCACCATGGGTATAATACCAGAGGTGGTGATATGAGGCCCTTGCGCGGTCACTTATTGACCACGTAAGGGCCTAAATAGGCCCCATGGGCAGGTGGACCACCTGACATTTTCTCTGCCAAGATCCGCCCCCCCCAATAAAATTTCAGAGAGGTCGGGTGGGTAGGTAGGAGGCAGAAAGGCCGCCCACTAGATTTTCAATGCCTCACTGCCTTAACCCGCCGGCAGGGGAGCGTAAAATCCAGCCCAACGTTCCAGGCTCCTGAGAAGCACCTTCAGGCTCATTTAAAGGCCCCATATAAAGGCAAGCTGTTGTTAGGTCATAGCTGCAGCCGAGAAACTCCCCTCTCCTTTGGGCTGTATCCAGAAACTCTTCGTTTTCAGCTTTGCTCTCAAGTACCAGTGAGATAAAACACTGCATGCTCTCCACTCTCACTTGCTGCCTGGTTGTTGATGTGACGAGTGGCTGCTGTCCCTGTGAACATGCCAAGATCTCAGCAGCCGAGGGCGACAGAAAGCTCAATCCAAACAGCGCACGTGGTAGATTGTGTGTTTGACGAGGGGTGTGGAAGGTTGCAGCAGTTGGATCTGATCTCAGCTCGTTCAGCTGATCCAGGCGGGTTTGGCCTGGGGAAATGATCGGGGCACAGTTGCAAGTTTGAGCTTTGCACAGAAGGGAGCCAGCAAAAGCAGGATCACTTAAGTGGGGTTATAGGTGGGCAATTTGGCCTCAGTGCAGTCCTGGCTGAGGACAGCAAGTGACAAACAGCAAGGAAGGAAGGAAGGGAGGTGTCTGAGCCCGAAAAGGAAACATCTTTGCTGTTTGTTTTTATTTAGTACCCCCTCAGGGGAAACCTGTTGCTCTAAAAGCCAGCGTTTCCTAAAAGTCTTCCCACTGTGACCCCATTTTGAAACTTGAAAATTGATGCGACCGCAGAGTAGGAGGGGGTGTAGAGCCATGAAAGCAGTGGGCGGTGGAGGGGGGGGATGTGCATTGAGAGACTTGCGAGAGCAAAAGGTGGGGAGGGGTGAGGTAAACCGCGATGGGAAGTGTTTAAACTGCAGGGTTTTGACACCTTTTCACTGTCCTTTCTGGAGCGATAATGAGGCCTCGATCAGTTAGGCCACGCCCACCGTTAAAAATAAATGAGGATTTAAAGGGGCCTCACAGCTGTTACCACGAGGTCAGAGCTCCACAGCTGCTGCTGCTGCCTCGGAGCTCAGGGCCCCAGAAACCTGGTTTCACGATGCCTCTGGGGCTCGCGACCCACCGTTTGGGAAGCCCTGCGCCACATCATAAAGACGGCAGAGTTCCACGTCCGTGCCATCACCCGCCTCCGGCCTTACTCATCCCATCTGCGGCCAGGAACCCTCATCCATGCTTTTATCACCCCTAGGCTTCCGGTGATTTCCTGGCCAGCCTCCCGTTCTGCACTCTCTGTAAATTTCACTCTCTCCTAAAACCTTGCTGCCTGTATATTGTCTCACTCACCCCTATCCCCCCATGGCACGCAGTCCCCTGTTGGCCTCCCAAGTTAAAATTCCCATCTCCATGTTTAAATCCCATCATGGTCCTTGCACCCCATATCTCTGTAACCTGCTCCAGCCCTACAAACCTCTGGTTTCTTGTGCACCCCTCCTATCCCTCTGCCACATTGTCAGCGCCCATATCTTTAGCCGCCCAGTCTCCTCCAGAATTCATTCCCTAAAGCTTCCCATCCCCCCACCTCCCTTTCTTCCTTTAGAACTCTCCTTAAAACTTACCTCTTTGACTAAAGTTTTGGTCACGCATTCCTCCTCAACCAGCCCCTCCCCACCGTCTCATTCATTGCCATTGGGTCCACTTCCGTCTGGGTCCACCTCTGTGAAACGCCTTGGAATGGTTTCCTGTGTTAGGGGCCTGATTGAAAGTTGCTGTTGGAAGTGATGGCCCTCTGTTCTGTACGGAGTTTCAGTGAAGTTCCTTTTACCACGAAACTGCATGACCAAACTGTTTGAATTTCAGGTTTGGAACCCGAGATTCAGAAGCTAATAGCCAAACACAAACAGGAGCTCAAGAAGCTAAAAGCTTTGCACGAGGCTGAACTTCTGCAGTCTGACGAGCGTGCGGCTCAGAGGTACATCAAGCAGACCGAAGAGCTGAGGGGACAGCTGGAGAGGGAGAAGGAAGACCTGTGCCAGAGGGAGCGGGACCTCGCCAGACAGAGGTTTGGGGGAAAAAAAAAATAATTCAAATAATGCCTGCCTCTTGAGTCCAACAACACATAAATATTCACCCCTAAGTCACAGACAGAGTGACAATGTTCCCTAAAAGATAATGGCCTATGTTGTTTTGAGTTCGAGCATCAGTTTAGATGAGGACGAGGGCTCTACCTCAGACGAGTTTAAGCGTAAAGCATCTTTGCAGCTGATGTTCGAGTGGTGTTTATGGACGTTATATGCCCGATCTATTTCGTGTGGATGGCACACAGCATTCTGAGGAACAGAGAAAATGCCAGTTTAATCTGAAGAGTCTCTTACCATCAAAAATAAATTTGCGTAAATGATCAGATTGTGGAAAGGCTTTTTTTTATTTATTAAGTACTTAGAAAACTGGCCAGCATTGTATGACTTCCATGTAAGATGTCATTTTAACCTATTCTCCCATCTTTGTTGACATGGCTGTTTTTTTTGCAAATTGACTAAAGTTGAAGTGAATAGTTTGGAGATGGCAAGATGAGCAAATATGCTCAGATAAATTCAGTGCTTTGTAAAGTGACTGTTTCATAGGGCATTTTCTCTTTTCCCTCAGTAGTACCGACACATTTTCACCCTATTAAAGAAACATTATCATTTTATTTGCATTTAGTCGGTTTTTAAAATTCATTTACGGGATGTGGCTGTCGCTGGCTTGGCCATCGTTTTTATTGCCCATCCCTAATTGCCCTTGAGATTGGTGGTGGGGAGCTGCCTTCTTGAACCGCTGCAGTGGGCGTAGGTACACCCACAGTGCTGTTAGGGAGGGAGTTCCAGGATCTTGACCCAGCGACAGTGAAGGAACGGCGATATAGTTCCAAGTCAGGATGGTGTGTGAGTGACTGTTACTGTGTTCCAATAGGTATGAGAAACAGCTTGAACAAGAGGAGCAAGCTATCCAACAGCAGCGAAGGAGACTATACGTCGAAGTGGCTGAAGAGAAGGAACGTCTCAACCAGCTAGCAGCTCGGTAAGAACATCACCATACCACGGAATTTGGGTAGGGCTCTTTTATCCCCTCTGTTAGCTTTCTCTTTGACCTTTTCTTCTTGCCTGAAAATCATGACAACACTTGGGCCTTCCAGTAATTTGTCCAAGTTTCATGTGTGAGCCCAGACAATGAGGCTTAGCTTGCAGTATAAAACAGCACATTCAAACCAAATGCGAGGTCAGCTGATCCCTGCTTTTAGCTGCCCGGCAATAGAAACTGAGAGGACAGGGGCCAGTTGCAGTGCCCTGGTCTCTCCTGGGTTGAGGTCAGAAAACTCTACTTGAACTAAGGGTTAAACCAGGAACCTTGCTGACTTTTGTTTGGCTCAGCCAATCATCAGCTCATAAATCTTTTTGATAGTGTTTATGGTGTTATTGTCCTTGTAAATGATTCAGAGATTAATTTATATTGAATGGGGTCTGTACAAAGCAGCACTGATCAAGTTCCTTAGTTTTTTGTATTTGTTCATGGGACGTGAGTATCCCTAATTGCCCTTGAGAAGATGGAGGTAAGCTTTGAACTGCTGCAGTCCATGTGTTGTAGGCACACCCACACTGCAGTTGGCGAGGGAATACTAGGTTTTTGGCCCAGCGATCGTGAGGGAATGGTGATATAGTTTGTGTAATTTGGAGGGGTACGAGCAGGTGGTGGTGTTCGCGTGCATCTGCTGCGCTTGTCCTTCTAGATGGTAGAGGTCGCTGGTTTGGAAGCTGAAGGAGTCTTGTTGAGTTGTTGTAGTGCATCTTGTGGATGACACACACTGCTGCCACTGCACACCTGTGGTGGGGGGAGTGAATGTTTATGGTCATGGATGGGGTGCCAATCAAGTGGCCTGCTTTGTCCTGGATAATGTCAAGCATCTTGAGTGTTGCTGGAGCTACACTCATCCAGGCAAGTGGAGAATATTCCATCACACTCCTGACTTGTACTTTGTAGATAGTGGACAGGCTTTGAGGAGTCAGTAAGTGAGTTACCAGCTGCAGAATTCCCAACCTCAGACATGCTCTTGTAGCCACTGTATTTCCATAGCCAGTCCAGTTAAGTTTCTGGTCAATGGTAAACCCCAGCACCTTGGTGGTTGGGAATTCAGTGATGGTAATACCATTGAATGTCAAGGGGAGTTGGTTGGATTCTCTCTTGTTGGAGACAATCTAGTTGAGGTAAGTGTGGAAAAGTAATAAGTATTCCTGTGAGGATGAGGATCGTTGTGCTTCATTGGGTAGATGAAGTAGTTATTTTCCAAATTGGATAGCATTGACCTCTAAATTGGTGTCCACATGGGACCCTGAAAGTAAAAAAACATGTGGGCTTTTGTATCATAGACAGAATGCTAGAAATACTCAGCAGGTCTGGCAGCATCTATGGAGAGAGAAACAGAGTCTCCTATTGTTTCAACACTTCACATTGATGAACATCAATCAGAACTTAAAGCAAGCACACTTCCTCTAGTCACATCTCTTGTTTCTTTACTTACCCCATTATCATCCCCTTTTAGTCTTGTACCAGCATCCCTTTGGTCATTTAATCTCAGCTGCCTTCCACCCTCTCACAGACTATTCCCTTTGTTCTATCCTCCTCCCTCCCCTTTCCCTGCATCTCTGTTTATTTTAAACCTGTCACACCTCTTAACTTTTCCCAGTTCTGAACGAAGGTCATCAGTGTGAAACGTTAACTCTGTTTCTCTCTCCACAGATGCTGCCTCTCCTGCTGAGTATTTCCAGTGTTCTCTGGGCTGGATTTTGTGGGTCCCGCCGATGGGGCTTCACCGGTCAGCAGGATCTGGGACTTAATTTTGGCAATGAAGTGGCTGCTGCCAGGCTGCCATCCTATCGAGGGCAGCAGCCCAACCCCAGCAACTGCCAGCCCAATCAGAGAGTCAATGCCACCTCTAGTGGTGGTCACTTGGTGGGGCTACATCTGGAGAATGAGGGAGCATTGATGGCGGTGCACCCTAAAAGTCAGTAAAGTGGGACCTGGGAGCACCGGTATGAGGGGGAGAGAGGGGGGCCTCCATTGGCCATGAAGTGCCCAAAAAGGAGGGCTCCCTCTCCTTACTGTAGCCCACTGGGAGCCTTTGGAGGTGGAAGTGGTCCTTAACTTTCCACCTAAGTGGCTCAGTTGAGCACCCAGTGGGCAGTTTGTTTGCTTCTTTTCCTGTCGCTGGTGATGGGAAGGCACCAAGTTCCCCCATAACACCTTTCCGCACCACTTCTCCAGCTTCTCGCCCCCCACCCCTCCCTCAACCTGTCGCAATAGCCCCTGAAAATTACAGCCCTCTGTTTTTGTTTCCAATTTTCAGTGTTTCAGTGTGCGTGCTTTTGTGCTCCTTTATCTTTTAAAATAAATTATGGTTCAGATGATAGTGGTTAAAAGGCTGGTAACTTTGCTAAGAATGCTTAAAAGTGCGTGTTGAACGTTGTCAGAGTTCAGAACCTTGAATTGTCATGTTATGAACGTGCAATTGGTACAGCGGAGTTATTTAAAAATCCCAGAGGGAAACTTTAAACAACTGTCATAACCTATAATTTTAAGCGTTATGTTTGAGATGCAACTCTAAATTCAGGAATCAGACGACCAGTTCTCAAAAGGTTTTATATTAAGCTAAATGAAACATTTTATTAATTTACAGAAGTTAAATATATATACATGGCTACAAATTACTACTATCATAACTTTTAACAAATTCCCAAACTAATCTCCATTTAAGGCAACAGCAACCCATAGACTTAACCAGACACCAGGCAAAGTATTTTCACCTTACGAATTCAAAATGAGGATCTTTTCACTTTGGTTCCTGTGAAGACAGTTGGAGGCTTACAGCTGCCTTTTGATCTTACATTGCCTCTGCCCCACACACTCAAAAACTGCTGAAGTTATACCTAGCCCCACTCATTGAATGTAAATTCTCATTGTATCACCAACCTCTGAACTAAACCTCGCTAACAATAAAACCTCTTTCATAGTACCCACTTTATTAGCAATATAAACATATCGCTTGGTACCTGCTGAAAAGGTGTCAGTTTTCATCCCACTTCTTGAATGCTCTATTCCAAAAATGCAAATACACTCTATCTTTCTTACATATCAAAACTAGTACCCATCAAAGCACCCAGACTAGCTGGCTTTAATTCAATTAAGACACACCCACAAACTAAACCTCTATTTTAAAAGAAAAATATTTTCCAGTAATATTATATACATTCATAACTTCATGACATTTAGGAGCCCAAAGTGATTGGCCTGAATGTTTTGAGATAATTGAAGAAACTGTGTAGCTTTTATAAAAGCAAAGCGCTGTGAACCTGTAGTTTTAAAAAAAAAAGCAAATGTTGCAAATATTCAGCTGGCCTGGCAACATATTTGGAGGGAGAAGCAGCTAATGTTTTGACTCCAATATGACTGCTTTTAATTATCTTCACTTTGTATAACTGTTGAATTATAATCGAACATTTAGAAATAACATTGGTTCAGTGTTGTGGAGTACCTATGTATTGCAATTTGTGTGGATTTATATTTTTGGTAAAAATACAATTGTCAGTGTTTGACTC
Source organism: Cetorhinus maximus (assembly GCF_964194155.1). Taxonomy (NCBI): domain Eukaryota; kingdom Metazoa; phylum Chordata; class Chondrichthyes; order Lamniformes; family Cetorhinidae; genus Cetorhinus; species Cetorhinus maximus. Next base: position 47,613,600 of record NC_135902.1, on the reverse strand, counting down.
CAACTTTGACTTTGGCACAAGAAGCCCTTAAAGTTAAATTTATTTTGGTTTGGTCAATCTAATAGCATTCAGAAAGTGACAGTAGAACTTCACCTTAACATAATTCATTGCTCCTTTTGTAATGTTTTTAATATTAAAAATGTTTGGACCTGTGAATTGCTATTGGCAAGTTCCTTGTAGCATTGACTGCTGCTTTATAACAGATGTTACCAATCAAATGTGATTGAGAACGTGTGAAGGATGTAGTTTACAGCATGCACATGCTATACACCGGGCCTCCTAATTTTTGTGTTGCTGTTACTTTTTTTGTCCATCCCCACGCCCCCCCCACCACCTTCAGCTTCTCTCTTTTCCCCCGCTTGTGTTTCTCACACCTCTTCACCTTTCCCCTCTATCTGCGGAGTGGGTTTCTGAAGTCTCTCCCATCTGGGCTTTCACCTTGTCGGTTTAAAAAGGAGCTTATATTTATCCACTGACAGCGGGTAATCAATGAGTCATTTGCTGGTGAGCAGGTAAACTTATTCATGGTAGAAAAGCGTGACAGCGCGTGCTAATGACAAAGTGACAAATTTGACAAAGTGGGCAGGTATGCCAGACAGGAATGACTATATGTTTATTTTATTTAATTTTAATTGTAGTAGTACAGCAGTGCCGTGGGGAATAGTTCTGCCCTTTTAGAAACACATCTTTTACAGTTGGATATTTTTATACATTAAAGGCAACGAGCTGAGTTGGATGAACTGCGACGACAGCTGGAGGATAGTTCTTCCCTTGTAACCAAAGCCCTAAAAGATGAATTTGAAAAGGCAAAGGAAGAGCAAGAAAGACGCCACCAGGTAGAATTTGCTCATGTCATGTATTAGCGTGGTGTTTAATATTATTGTGTTATATAATCCATGTGGCTTTTCTTCTTGCCAGTTTTCTCTCTCCTCTGTTTGTACAGGTATCCGATAGCTTCTCATATCATTTTTGATTGTAAATGTTTGCAGATCATTGAACGGTACAGAATGCCTGATACTGCCCTTATCTGATGTCCCATATAAATAGGAACAGGTTTAGCCCGTTCAGCACCTCAAGTTAGTCCTGCCATTCACTGAGATCATGGGTGATCTATATTTTAATGCCATCCACATGCCTTGGCTCCATACACTTTCATACGCCTGTCTCCTATCAATCCCAAATTTAAAGCATCCAGCATCTATTGCGTTCTGTGGGAGAGAGTTCCACAGTTCTTTCCCCTTTGCCTGAAGAAGTGTTTTCTAACTTCCCTCCTGAATGGCCACGTTTTACGTTTGAGGTTATGTTTCCCCATGCTAGACTCTTCCACCAGTAGAAAAAATTTCTCTTTATTTACTCTAACTCCTTTCAAAATCCAAAAAAACCTCAAATAAATCGCCAGTTAACCTTCTATATTCCAGGAAATGCAAGCTTAGTTTATATAACCTCTCTTTGTAATCTAATCTTCAGAGCCCTGGTAACTTCCAAGTCCACCGAGAGAAGCAAGGACAGCGGGCACATTAGTTTCCCTCCAAGTCACATGATGTCATGACTTGGAGATATATCACCATTCCTTCATTAGCGCTGGGTCAAAATTCTGAAACTCCCTCTCTAACAGCACTGTGTGCACGGACACATGGACTACAGCAGTTCAAGAAGGCAGCTCACCACCACCGTCCTGAGCGGCAGACAATAAGTGCCTCCCTTGCCAGTGACACCCATGTCCCATGGACAAATGAAAAAAAACCTGCAATCCTTCCAGTGTTATACTGCCAGCAGAGGGGATTGGATAGCAGTCAGGAAAGGGTTCCCTGGTCAGTTTTTTCCCCTCTAATCAAAGACATGGTGAACCAGTAGCAGAAGCCCTTACTGCCAAATGTTAAGCACAACACCATGGAGCGACCCTAGGGCCTTTCTTCTTTTGGAGAGCCCAGCAACTTACTGTGTAAACTCGCAGAGCCTAGCCTGGAGTTACACATCACCCCTTTGAACCATTATGTTGGTGTTTAATTTTAGAAAAACTTAAGTCTTCTTCATCCTGCATCTACTACGCATCATAGAAATATACCTTAACTTCTACTGGAGAAGAGAGCAAAATACTGCGGATGCTGGAAATCTGAAACAAAAACAGAAAATGCTGGAAAAACTCAGCAGGTTTAACAGCACCTGTGGAGAGAAAAAAAACAGTTCACGTTTCGAGTCCGTATGACTCTCCTTCAGACTCTGAAGATGATTAACTAAATTGGGGGGGAAGGGTAGTAAAGACAGCAAGTCTGTGGGAACTGAGAAATGAAAGATAAATGTGTTAGGTTCGCCCATTTGTAATGAGAAGTTGGATTTACATATTTGTTTGGATATTTGTTAGGTAGAATTTGCATTATCAGATAAGTAGGGACTTGACTTTTCAGGTGTTGAATTTCAAAAGGGAGTTTAGAAGCGACAAGGAACTTTTACAACTTAAGTGTTTCATAAGTAAACAAGTGAAGGCTATTAAATTTTATTTGTCTCAAAAGTGGAGGCAATAGGAAAACATGAAAGATATTTATATTCGGGGAAAGTTGAGCCAAAAGAGGTGTTTGAGAACAATGGAATATAGGATGAAAGGGGAAAAAGATATTTAAGGAAAGATGTTTAGTTGAGTGGTGGTGGTTGCGTGGGGACCAGATCTGTGCTGGGAAAAGGTGTGGAAGTTGCGCGAATTTGAAGAAGCCATCGAGTTTTCAAGCCAGAGAGATATTTGTTTTCAGAAAACAGTCAGGTTCAGAAACGTTCCTTTGGATTTCATAGCAGGGTGGAAGAGAGTGAATAGCCATGTGATATACCCTTACTAAAGCAACAGCAGTTTTGCTTTGGATAATATTACTGGATTTTTATGGTTAAAAGTCTATAGGGGAGCTGTTGCCAAGTAGTTTACTTGTATGTTCTGACCAAGTGGGTTTTTTGGGGGGATGTTTTGTACAACTGTTTTAACTGTGTAATTTAAATCTTGTGTGCTTGTGTTTTATTTTCCTTCTTGTCAATAAATCTTTTAATTTTAAAATCCTGTGAGTGTTACTGGGATTCTATGCTCCTGGGATCGGTAGTTTTTTTCCCTCGTTTTCAAAGTACAAAAGAAAAGGTATGATCAGTAAGACAAGTTTCCCTCTGGGATTTGGCTTGCTCAGCAAATAACATCAGCTGTGGTCGTAACATAAGGAATAAGAAAGGAACCTATAGGAACTCGGTGGAGAAGTTCGGGAAGTGGTGCGATAGCAATTCTCTTAAACTGAATGAAAACAAGATGAAAGAAACTAGTTCTAGACTTTAAGAAAAAGCCAGTTAATGTTATTGTTCCTGTGAAAATTCATGATGTGGACATTGAAATCGTTACTAACGACAAGTGTCTAGGTGTCAAAGTAGACAATAGGTTGAATTGGAGGGAACAGTGTACAGATGTGGTTGCCAAGGAATGATTACACTACCCCAGAAAACTAAAATCCTTTTGAGTAGATCCTGCGATCATGCAACTCTTTTCTGTACAGCTGTAGTTGAGAGTGCTATCCTTTTTGGATGTCTGTTGTCTTGGGAGAGCAGACTCTCTAAGGGTACGGAGATTATTGAACCAGGCAGTAAAGTTACTTGATGAGCAGATTTCTCTTGACCAATTCTGCTCTCGAAGAATTTTGACAAAAGGAAAGAGTGTCATGAACAATGAGAATCGCTCCATGCCTCAGTATTACTGTTGGATCTGTCCTGGGAAAAGACTACAATCCCTTAGATGCAGAAAAAATGGTTCCTGAACTCATTTGTGCCCTTCTCTAGAAGAACTTTTAACACCCCCAGTTTGATGTAGGGGTTGGGCTATGCACTCAGGATGGGTCTTGCTGACTGATTATTTTAATGCATTGGAGTAGTTTTTAATACATATTTTAATTAAAGTTAGATCTCTGTGATAGCGTAACTTTCATTCTTTTTTGTTATTATTCACTTATATGTAATTTTTTAAAGTACAAAAAACGTAGCCAAAATTGAGTTGCATAAGAAAGTGAAAGTGAATTGAACTGAAATGGTGCAACAGACTAGAGAACACTCCGCAAGGTTCTCTAATGTCATCCTGGAGGCTCTGATGCAGGAGGTGGGCCGATGGAGAGAGGTTCCATCCCTCACGGGACTGGGAGGTCTCCTGGGCAGGTTCTGAGAAGGCAGTGGGAGAGGTAGCACGAGCAGTTAATGCCAGCAGTCTAGCCCTGAGGACCTAGATGCAATGCTGAAAGAAGTTTCATGACCTCGCACAAATGGACAAGATCGTTGAATACACCCTCGCATGGCATATCCCACCAGCCTATCACACTGCTCCATTTGCCACACCCCCCCCCCCCCACCCCCCTTCAGTACAAATAATCTATATCAACCACAACTCAACCCTCATATTCGTATGCTGCACCTCACCCTCATACACTTAGCACTGTTGGAACCTGCACACTCATGTCTCACACCTTGCACACACTGCCAGTTGTTCAACTGTGGCAGGCAAATCACCCAAACACACTCACTTGACACACTTTGCTCAATTTTGTAGGAGAAGGTGGCCCGTAGTAGATGATGGCAGCAGCAGCTAATTGGTGGGGATCGGCGCTGCTGCATGTGCTGATCCCCATAGGGGAGATAGCACCGGGGATAATTGGACAGGCTGCCACTGAGGGCATGACCAGCGGCATTGCCGAAACTAATGTGGATGACCCTATCTTCCTTCCTAATGCGGCTTCTGAAATCCCACTTTACCCCCATCCTGCGAGCTGTTATGATGTACAAACTGCAGATGGTGTAACAACGAACCTGTTGTCTCCCTCCTCACTCCACACCTGCCCTTGTGCATTTATGCTGTGTTACCCAAGAACTTCAGAGTCTGACCAGCTAGCCGTGCAGGAGGCTGAAGGTGTAGCGAGAGAACAGACTGAGAAGGAAGAAAGACTATCACTTGATCTGGCACTCAGCCACCAGCTGAGATGCTGGTCTTATCTGAACTTTAGAGGTAGCCGTCACTGTTAGGGAGCATGGCAAAGTCCGGCTCCAACCTGGCACAGGACTTGGCACAGAACGTGGAGCCCCTCCTTTCCAGTGTGGAAGTGGTGGTTGACTCTGTGACAGCACTTTGGGCCCAACCATCTTTTAACATCTAATAGCCAATGTCTCAGGGTCCACGCAGCACAAGCAGAAGACAGGCTGCAGTGAAAACTCAGACTGAGGTCATGAAATCTCAGCTTGTTGCCATACAGTCTCAGGTTACTACCATCATGACTGCACAGATACCAGTGCTCAAAGGGGCTTTTAGAGGCTCAAAGGGGCTTTTAGGGTCTCAAAGCAATTTTGCCGATCACTAGCAATCACCCTGCCATGGAGGGTGTAGCAATGTCTCTGAGGAGCCCGATACTGCTGCCCTGTCTCCAGCGTTCTTGATTATGCATCCTATGTTAGTCTGCTGCCATTCTGCCAGTGCCCTTGGTGTCAGCTGGTCGGCCAGCCCAAGCTGCTGCTGCCCAGGTCGAGGTGGTGCATCCTGAAGCTGGGCCCAGAGCTGCTCGGGTCACCCTGCAAGGCCAGGTTTTCCCACTGAAATTCAGCTGCCTTCCATTAGCCATACTGCAGCCACAGGGGTAGCAGTGCATAGGAGCACGAGGTCAGGCAAAGGTGCCCGCAAGGCAGGCACTAAGGGAATGCATGACGGTGATTGTGTGGAGTAATGGATGGGTTGTTGGATAAAGTTGGTACAAAATTGTTGCTTTATGGTGACTTATATTTCAACATTGTTATCAAGAGAAAACTACGATGGTCTGTCACAGAGAGAGGCTAAGCATGGACCTGTTAAATAATAGGGATCTGGGGTTTGATTCAGGGGAACTGGAGTCTAATGATATGGTCTTGGCGATCTTATTTGGATTGTGGATGTGGTGGCCTCCTCCTCCTCTCACTCCTCCTCCCACTCCTCCTCCCACTCCTCCTCCTCCTCTCACTCCTCCTCCCACTCCTCCTCCTCCTCCCACTCCTCCTGTTCCTCCTCCTGAGTTGCTCGCTGAACCCATGGTGGCAAAGGCTTTACCCCCATGATGGCCGGGTTCATCACATATCAGGGCATCTGCTCCAGTGAGCGCTCTGGTGACCAGGGTGCTCGAGGCAGTGGAAGCGTTGCTTGATCACTCCAATCAACTGCTCAATGACATTTCTTGTTGCAGTATGGCTCACCCTATTTGCATGTTAGCCATGTGTAGTGGGGTTTCAGAGGGGAATCATCAGGAGGTGTAAAATAGATAGCCCTTGACACTGGGCAGCCAGCCTCTGGTGTACCTTAGTGGTTGAAAGATTGCTGGAACAGCAGACTAACACAGGATGCATGACTCAAGAGTGCTGCTAGGATAGCAGCATGATGTGCTGATTGTTGTTGCAAATCAACTTTCACATTCAGCGAGTAGCGCCTTTGAGGTTTCAGTACATCTGACCATTGAGTTGCGGTGCCTGCAAAGCCATGTGTTTGCAGTCCAGAGCACCCTGCGTTATTTGGAAATGCACTATTCTGGCAAAGTCACCTCTTCCTGCTGTTTCTGTGAGCAGCTTGTCTTTTTTGCAGCCTCTGTGCATTTCCCTCTGATGTGAAGCCCAAGGGTGGAGGGGCTGCTGCTATAGCCCCTATGACTGGGAGAAACTGGTGTTCAGAGCCATTGCAGTAGTGCCCAATGCCTTCCCAATGCCTAGTACCACTCCTTGCAGACTTTACCAACTTTCCTGAACTCCTCCAAGCACTCATTGCTTCCACAAACTCAGTAAGAGTTTACTTTGCGTGGTGATTAAGAAAGGACACTGACAGGTTGGGGTCCCCCTTTGCAAATAAACTGGATTTGGAGTAAATGGCCAGTACAGTAATACATTTCATTGGAAGTAGGGTTGATAAGGTTAACCTTTGAATGCTTCCAGACTGTCATAGAGGGAAAGCCAGTATATATATATATATATATATATGGTCAGAAACACTGCAGTTGTCTGCTACATCATTCAGTGCACTGACTCAGCATTTAAGAGGGTAGATGACATAGCAACACTCTTTCATCTCACACCACCCTTATGAGTGAAAGATCCTGCTGGAGGTAAGATAGGGAGTCAGCCTGAGATGTTTGCCTCTGCAAACAACAATCAGCTCCTGAATTTCTGTTTGAGGAGTGGAAAGGTGTCATTGAAATGTTAACAAAATTATTAGTCAGTTTGGACGCGCAGTTTGTAAATATTGTAAGATCTATTAAGAACGACAATAATATTTTGCTTTTTCAATGGATTAACTGTAATCACTTTCAGGCAAATCCCTTTCCAATGAAACAAAAACTCAAGAAACAAATGTGGAATCACCTCTGTGTGTTTGAACAATATAGGACTCTGAAATAACAATATAGGACTCTGAAATAACAATATAGGACTCTGAAATAACAATATAGGACTCTGAAATAACAATATAGGACTCTGAAATAATAATAGAGGATTCTGAAATAATAATAATGGTCTCTGAAATAACAATATGGGTCTCTGAAATAACAATATGGGACTCTTAAACCAAGTCAACATTGTGTGAAATCTATTGCATGTGGGAAAGAAGTTATAGGCATATCATTGTAGCTTTATTTGCAATATCAAAGTCTCTGTAGGTTTGGCCAATGTTGCAAAATGTCCTTAATTCCAATCATTTTCCCTCCTTATTGACACTAGTTGTCCCTCACCTTTCCTTCCCCATTGTTCCTGAAGACACAGATACCTTTATTGTAAAAGCAAAAAACTGCGGATGCTGGAAATCCAAAACAAAAATAAAAGTACCTGGAAGAACTCAGCAGGCCTGGCAGCATCTGCGGAGAGGAACACAGTTAACGTTTCCAGTCCGTATGACCCTTCAACAGAACTAAGTAAAAATAGAAGAAAGGTAAAATATAAGCTGGTTTAAGAAGGAGGGGGTGGGACAGGTAGAGCTGGATAGAGGGCCAGTGATAGGTGGAGATAGCCAAAAGACGAAAAGGACAAAGAGGTGTTGAAGGTGGCGATATTATCTGAGGAATGTGCTAATTAAGGGTAGGAAGCAGGACAGGCAAGATCCAGATAGCCCTAGTGAGGGTGGGGTGGGGGGAAGGGATCGAAATAGGCTAAAAGGCAGAGATAAAACAATGGATGGAAATACATTTAAAAATAATGGAAATAGGTGGGAAAAGAAAAATCTATATAAATTATTGGGGGGAAAAAAAGCACAGATACCTTTGCTCAGGTATAGTTCCACAAGCTTCAATTGTTTGCTGATATATCAACCCAAGTGACTATTAGTCATGGATGTGCCTAAACAGTGTGCGTCAGCAGGCTGTTGAATAGCAAGGGTCATCACAGCTGGATGTGATTTCTATTCACATATGAGCATTTCTAGCTACAGTAACTGAATAGGACTCGTAAGCATGAGCTCGGTATAGTTTTACCACCTCTCCCCAACTACTGGAGGCACCGATGTCAATTGTAGCACCTTTGCTTCCACCAGGTATAAGCCAGCTCAGTACGGATTGGGAATTTCCAGGCCAAGCTACTCACTACCTTATTCAGCTAAACTACTGGGGGAGAGAATACAGCGTTTCCTTGTTCGTTCGCTGTGCTAACGTTCGGCAGAGATGCACTGGGTCTTATTCTGCCCTTTTGTTTGGTTGAAAGGAAATGCATATAAACAGAACCATTAATCTATTACTTTTCTTTTTCATTTCTCTCTGTACTTATTTGATCAGGCAGAAATTCAATCCTTGAAAGAAAGACTAGAAATTGAGAAACATGCCTGGGAAGAAAATTACATGAAAAAGCAGGTAATTTCAATAATGTTAAGCATCTTGTTATGATCCTTGGCAGGACATACCAGGAGATCCGGTTAGGGAACAATAAAGTTTTGTTTAAGGTAAATAAAGGTTTGAGATTCAAGACACCTGCTTTTGAATGAAGCTGCAAAATCCCACGGGTTTTGAACAAACAAAAACAAAATTTAATATACAAGTTCAGAAAGTTAAAACAATTTACTCCTAACATTCAAGTGTCTGTATGAGGTACATGTGAATTAACAGACAAACTGTGGTTGAGCACACCACACTAAAGAGTAAATGACAGATGCAACCAAGACAAATCCCATGGATTTCTCAAGAACCCACCCTACCTCCTCCGTCCCAACCCCTTGTCATTTTTAACACCGCTATCAAATCCCCTCTCAAACTTCTCTTTAAGGAAAACATCCCCAGCCTCATCACTCTATCCACATAACTGAAGTCTTATCCAAGAACCATTCTCATGAATCTTTTCTGGACCCAATCTAACCCTTCCTAAAGCGTTGTGCCCAGAATTGGACATACTACCTTAGCTGAGACCATACTGGTATTTTATAATGGTTCACCATCACTTCCTTGTTTTTGTACTTTGTGCCTCTTTTTATAAAGCTCAAGATTGTGTATGCCTTATTAACTGCTCTCTCAACCTGCCCTGCAGCCTCACCTTCCCTCTGCTCCTACATCCCCTTTAGAATCGTATACGAACATTTAAATTAGGAGCAGGAATAGGCCACTCGGCCCCTCGAATCTGCTCCGCCATTTGGTAAGATCATGGCTGATCTGATTGTAACCTCAACTCAGCATTCCCATGTTATATTGCCTTTCCATGTCCTTCCTACCAAAATGTATCCCTTCACATTTCTCTGCCTTAAAGTTCATCTGCCAAGTGTCTGCCTATTCCACCAGCCTGCCCATGACCTCTTGAATTTTATCACTATCCTCTTCACAGCTCACAATATTTCCATCTGCAAATGTCATCCGCAAATCTTGAAATTGTACTCTGGACACCTAAATCGTTAATATAGATCACGGAAAAGGAGTGGCCCCCCCAGTGACGATCCCTGAGGAAATCTGCTTTTATACCTTCTTCCGATCTGAAAAAACAACCATTCACCACTACTCTCCGTCTGCGTCACTTAGCCGACCTCGTATCCCTGTTGCCGCTGATCCCTCTGTTCCATGGGCTTCAACTTTGCTGACAAGTCTGTCACGTGGCACTTCAGTTTGGCAGCGCTATACTTCATTTTCCAGAACGATGGGTTGGTCGAGTGAATCATCAGAGTTGGAATTGCCGAAATCGGGCTTATCCTGGTGCTTTGCCTTAGGTTGAGCCATTTTCCTTCTTGTGTAGGAGGCGTGGTTACTCACCCGTGAACGCGGATTGAAAGAGGAAGTCCGTAAAGGACGAGACAAGGAGATCGAGCTTGTTATCCAGCGCCTGGAGGAGGAAGTCAGAGTTTCTAAGCATGAGTGTGAGAGGGTAGCTGAAAATACGTGAGAACACTTTCTGAATTTATTTTTGCAAGAATTTACATCCTGTAGGAAATTCGCTGTGTCCTATAGGAAGCTAAAACTGTTTTTTTTTTTTGGAAAAGGCGTGTAACAAAAATAGAGCCATAACATCAGGAGATTTTAATGCCCAAATGTTAAAATTGTAAACAACCTAGCTGCCCCTTTTCAACATATTTTGCTCAATTTGATAGATATAAAAGTTGTGATCTAACAAGCCAGGTTTAGTGTCCATCATGGAGGCAGATTGGCTAACGGGAGTGACTATTTATGGTTGCGTTGAGAGAGATGTGGCTCCAACAAGGCCCAGGTTACCAGGTATTCAGGTATGATAGAGAAGGATAAAGAGGGAGGAGTGTGGCAGTATTGATGAAGGCTGATGTTACAGTACAAAATAGGACGGATATACCAGATGGTTGTAGGATTGAATCCATTTGGCTTAAGTTAAGGAACAGCGGACGCTGTTACATTACCAGGGGCAGAATTTTCCCGTCGGTGTGGGGGCGGGGGGGGGGATGGGCCCTGCATGCCGACGCGTAAAATGACGCGCGGTGATGTTGGGCGAGCGTCCCGTCGTCACCGTGCGCCATTGCGATGTTTCTGTGGGCGGGTACGCGATGCTTTCCGATGCGCGTCCACCATTAATTAATGGGCCACTCAAGGCCCTCGAGGCACCAATTGGTGGCGATTTTTCGGAGCCCGTGCGATCTTCAGGTTGTCGCACGGGCGCAACAGGCAGGCAGGTAGGACACATTTGTATAAACCTCATCTACGGGAGGGGTCAGAGGGTTGCGAATGTTATCTGTCAGATATTTAATTGTGAACGTTACTGATACTTGCCTGTGTGAGCAGGAATACTTCAAAACTCATACCAGCTGCTTGGACAGGACTCACAACCTTCAAGTCAGCACTCTGCAGCGAAGATCCTTTTTGGGGCCTGCAGGTTTCTGGAAGCCTTCCCTTAGCCTGGGAATGGGAGCTGAACTCTCCACTGGAGGCAGCTCCTCTGAGGAGGAAGGGAGGGCCAGAAGGGGGAGGAGGCCAGGAGTCCACATTCAGCCTCCAGGGGAGCCACTTTTGGGAGGAGAGGCGCAGGCACAAGGGACGCAGGGCCAACAGGAAGTCCAAGGCGGAAGGGGCCGCAGAAGAAACCACTATTCTGCTGCCAGGGTTTACAGGCAGCGAAGCAGCTACCTCAATATGTCTGAGGTGCAGTGCCAAAGAAGGCTCCATCTCTTAAGGGACACAGTCAACTCTATCTGTCAGATGATAGGCCCTGAGATCTCCGCCAACTGTGTGGGTGGGCACCCTAAGCCAGTGGCTCTAAAGGTCACAGCTGCCCTCAACTTCTATGCCTCTGGCTCTTTCTAGGGCTCGGTGGGTGATCTGTGTGATGTCTCCCAATCAGCTGTCCACATTTGTGTCAAGCAGGTGACAGATGTTCTATTCAGGCATGCATTGACCTTCATCCACTACCGCTGGGACCAGGCCAGCCAGACAGAGCGAGCCAGAGGCTTCGCGGCCATTGCTGGCTTCCCCCGCGTCCAGGGTGCTATAGACTGTACACATGTGGCCATCAAGGCACCAGCAGGTAAGCCCAGTGCCTTCATCAACAGGAAGGGCTTCCACTCCCTGAACGTACAGATAGTGTGTGATCACGGGATGCAGATTCTACAAGTCTGTGCAAGGTACCCAGGCAGCTCCCACGACGCCTACATCCTCAGACACTCCCAGGTGCCGGGGTTCTTCAGTGCTCCAGCCCGGCTGGATGGATGGCTGCTGGGTGACAAGGGCTATCCCCTCAGAAGGTGGCTCATGACGGGTCTCTGCCGTCCAAGAACAGAGGCTGAGCAGCGGGACAATAGGAGCCACACCTCCACAAGGGCTGTGTTGGAGAGAACCATCGGTCTTCTCAAGATGCGCTTCCAGTGCCTGGACCGCTCAGGGTGCGCACTCCAGTACCCCCCAGATCATGTGTCGCTGATAGTGGTTGCATGCTGTGCTCCCCACAATCTGGTGCTGGAAAGGGGGGACGCAGTGGATGAAGAAGATGTAGACGTAGTTGCTGCAGCTGCACACGATGAGTCCAAGGGTCAGCACACACAGGGAAATGCTGAGGGGGTAGACGTTGACCCGGGCATACTCCAGGGAGGTAGGGACACCCAGGAGGCTTTAATCCAACGAACCTTCAGCTAGAACACCACAGATGGACTTTCAACAAAAGCTTGTGCTTCAGGCTCCATACTCCATACCTGAGTGCTAAATCTGCCTGGATAGGAACATTAACTAAGGGCCTTGTCAATAAAGCTCAATGTGACACAACCCACTCATAACATCATGGGTAACCATCCACCTGCAGAGGAAAAGAGGCACCCTCGGCCGTGGTCACATGTCTAAATGATATAACAAAATGATCTTAAAGAAACAAAATGACGAAGGTGTTAAACACCACACCAACTAATCATGACCTCATTGCGGGGCAACACAAAAGCACCAGTGAGAAACTCGTGGTGTGCCTAAGGTGCCTTAAAGTTACGCTTACGGGTGCTACGTCTAGGTGCTGTACCCTCACTGGCACTGGAACCTGAGACAGCCTGCTCACTGTGTTGTCCTGTTGGCCTCGATGACCTTGGCGGTCGTCCTCTGGCCCGTGGAGCCTGTGCTGGCCCTGCCTGGGAAAGAGCGGTCAGTTACACAGCTGGCATCTCCCCTGTCGTCGCAGCCTCATCAGATGCCAACGTCACTGGCAGAGGGGGGAGGAGCTGCAGCCCTCATCCGGAGCGCCCTGAGAGGAGCCCGCAGAGACGACGGGCAGCTGCTGCGCCGACGTGAGGTTGCTTCGGACCTCCCTGCTCACCGTAGATGGATGGGCACCGCGCTGGGAAACTTGGTGCCCAGACCATCTACCACACTGGCACTGACCAGCTGAGGTCAATGCTCATGTGAGGGCTTGCTGGTCCGAGCGCATCCCCAGGAAGCCTGATTGGTCTCCTGGAGGAGCCTCTTCACGAGAGTCGCCACTCTCTCCATGGAGGAAGCATGGTGCTCGACCATGAGGCTCATCGCATTTGTGATGGTCCGTGTAGACTCCTCCACCACGGACACCAAGCCAAGCATAGCTCCCGTACACCCTGCTGGACTTCCAGCGTTTGCTGCCTCATGTACGACTCCAGAGGCACATCATCAGCCACAGACTGAGCACGTAATATATGAGGAACGTTTGAGGACTCTGGGTCTATACTCGATGGAGTTTAGAAGAATGAGGGGGGATCTGATTGAAACTTACAGAATACTGAAAGGCCTGGATAGAGTGGACGTGGGGAAGATGTTTCCATTAGTAGGAGAGACTAGGACCCGAGGGCACAGCCTCAGAGTAAAGGGAAGACCTTTTAGAACAGAGATGAGGAGAAGCTTCTTTAGCCAGAGAGTGGTGAATCTATGGAATTCATTGCCACAGAAGGCTGTGGAGGCCAGGTCATTGAGTGTATTTAAGACGGAGATAGATAGGTTCTTGATTGGTAAGGGGATCAAAGGTTACGGGGAGAAGGCGGGAGAATGGGGTTGAGAAACGTATCAGCCATGATTGAATGGTGGAGCAGACTCGATGGGCCGAATGGCCTAATTTCTGCTCCTGTGTCTTATGGTCTTATGTGCCTGGTCCCCTGCAGTCCTCCGACTACTACTGGGCACTCTCTGTCTCCACCAGCTCCTCCAGTGACTGTGAAGTGCCCTCACCACTGTACCCCAGGACACTAGCCGATGATCTAATTCCCACTGAGGTGCTAGTATCTGCGCTGGCGCCTGCCTGGCAGAAATGGTGTGACGCTGGTGGGTCAGAGACTTCAGGACCCTCAGGTGTGAGAGGGGGGCCCCTGTGCCTCCTCCTCCCGGCCCTGCTCCGCTGATGCTGAAAGGAAGAACAAGGACATTTGATTGGTTAACGTGGAGACAATGTCAATGTACATCCCTGTCTCCCGAATCATTATGCGCTCATCCTTCTGTAAGCAATGGTCAAGCCATGTTGCAAACTTCAATCGCTGAACATTCAGCACTGCCATGACTGCTGGGACATTAATGGTGACCTCAGTGCTGGGCAAACATAACTGCCCGTGGCACCCCAGCCTCATCGACATCGGTGGACCTGGGCACGTGGTGCCTCTCCAGATCGAGGGCCTCCTGCTGGAACCGGCTAATGATCGGTAACTGGGCCGGCCCCCTGCCAGTCCTCGACCGCGCGGCGGCATTATGTGCATTCTTCTCCTGAAAAGGAGGAAAGAGCATTGATTAGTGCAACTTGAACCTGGAATCTCTTCGCTGCCGTCCCACCCCAACCTTGCAAAGCAAGGAGGCGCAAGCACTTGGAACGCAAAGGGCAGCAGGTGCCAATGCCATCTGGAAGCTCTCCTCCCAGCAGGTCATCACCCTGACTTTAACATGTCCTGGAGTTCCAGCACTGCGCCCAGGTGCACACCCTCCAGGTTGCCCCCAAAACAGGAATGTGTGTGTCACTGTACCACATGCTGCAGATGCAGAACCCATCTCATCACCAGCCTCTCAGGGTGACCTTGGCATGGCCAATATCTGTTGGCCCACCCAGCGAAGGACACATGACGTCAATGATTGACTGCAGTCACTGCACTCAGAGTTGGGGGGGTTGGCCAGGGGGGAAAGCCTACCTGCTGGGTTAAGTGACCAATGCCAACATGGGACTCACCCTTCCAAAGTGCAACAGGTCGTTAAAGCGCCAGTGGCACTGGATCCAGGTGCGCCGCACCACGTCACGGGTGCTCACCACCTCCGCCATCTCCTCCCAGGCACATTTGGTCACGTGGTGGGGGGACCTCCTCCTCCCATCCCTGGGAACGAGGACCTCCCGCTGTGCTGCCACCTCCTTGAGCAGGGCAGCAAGGCAATCGCCTGAGAAACGAGGGGCACAGTGGCCCCCCCCTGCCCTACCCTCCTGCCTGGCCTGCTCACCAGCAGCACTGTGAGGAGCCCTTCCGCTGACCATGTTTGACAGCCTTCGCAAGGCTGCGGGAGCGCTTTTAAACAGGCCACCGGCTCGCCGTTGGACCCGGCGGTCATAGCAGTCCCACTGCCGTCCAGCTACTCCCGCTGTCCTCGGTAGCCGCGTTTCACGCTGGGCGGGCCTCAATTGGCCCGCCCACGTAAAATGACGGCGCGGACCCGATCGCGGGCGGCGTTCGGGTCCACACCCGCCCACACCTGCTCCCGCACGGCCTGCCTGACAGGCAGAAAATTCTGCCCCAGGATTTCTTCTTATAAAGCTCAAAATGGTGAGAAGGATCCAGATGAGCAGATTTGCTGGCAAATTTCAAAAACGTGTAGCAAAAATAGAATAGTAATATCAGGAGACTTTAATTGCCCTAATGAAGACTGAGAAAACATAGTGCTAAGGGTAGAGAATGAGAGAAATTCCTGCTGTCACAGGAAAACTTTCCCAATCAATCTGTCTCCAGTGCAGCAGGGAAGGAAGCAGCGTTGGTTCTAATCCTGGGAAATGAAGTATGGCATGTGGAGTGGCATCACTGTAGAAGACCAACCACCACTTAATTCCATGTAAAGTAATTATTGGAAAGAGACCAGAAATTACCAAAGGTAAAAATGCTCGACTAGAGAAGAGTGCATTGCGGTGATATAAGGAAGGAACCAGCAGTGGTAGGTTAGAAAAGGTAGTTGCAGGATAAAGCTGAACGAGAGCAATGGAAGACTTTCGTGGAAGGTTGAATTCAAATTAGGCATATTCCTCTGAAGGGGAAAGATAGAACATCTAAAGCTAATGTGTCCTAGATATCAGAGGAAATAAAAGTTCAAATAAAAATTTTTTCAAAAAGCTTTATGACAAATGTTAGAGCAAGGTTCAGTTAATAACTAGAAAAATTATGGGAACTACAAAAGAAAATTGAAAAGGTCCTTCCATGAAGCAGAGAGAGATTACGAGAAAATATTAGCAGGCACCATTAAATTGAACCCTAAAACATTTTCTGAAAAAACAAAGTGTAAGGGGTTAGCTAAGGAAATTTTGAAGCTATTAAGGACCCAAAGAGAACCCTTCATATAGAGGCAAGGTCACGGTTAAAGTATTAAATTAATACTTTACATCTCTTTTCACAACGAAAGTGAATGATGTGAAGGTGAAAAGAGGAAGTAAGCTAAGGACAGGACATTAATAGATATAAACAACCTAGCTTTGGACATAGGGGGCAACATTATAAAGAACTAAAACTTGGCAGTGTAATAGATAGTGATGAGGCTAGTTATAGACTTAGGGATGACAAATAGGATGATGAATGGGAGGAAGCATGGTGGCTGGAGTTTAGTGCTATGTGATGAGAGGAATAAAATGGAGAGACAGTATACCATAAATGGCACCATTTTGAAAGCGTAGATGAACAGAGAAACTTGGATGTCTATATACACAAATTCTCAGGCAAGTTGATATGGTGGTCAAAAAAATTGTTTGGGATTTTGGATTTATAATTAGTGACAGTTTTTTTTTAATTCTTGGGCTGTGGGCATTGCTGGCAAAGCCAGCATTTGTTGCCCATCCCTAATTGCCCTTAAACTGAGTAGCTTGCTAGACCATTTCAGAGGCAGATGAGAGTCAACCACATTGCTTTAGGTCTGAAGTCACACGTAGGCCAGACCAGGTAAGGATGGCTGTTTCCCTTCCCTAAAGGACATTAGCGAACCAGATGAGTTTTAACAACAAAAATTGTTCATGGCCACCCTTACTGAGACTAGCTTGCAATTCCAGATTTTAAAAATTAATTAATTGAATTTAAATTCCACCCAGCTGCTGTGGTGGGATTGAAACCTGAGTCCCCAGGGAGTTAGCCTGGGCATTTGGTTTACTAGCCCAGTGACATTACCACTACGCCACTGTCATACCAAAAAGCAAACTAACTGTGCTAGGACTTTATAAATCGTTGATTAAGCCTTGACTGGAGTAGTGTGGACAATTTTGGGCACTGCTCTTCAGGAAAGCCTTGAAAAGAGTTAGAGGAATTTATCAGGATGTTACCAGGGATAGAAACATACATAGGAAATAGGAGCAGGAGTAGGCCATTCAGCCCTTCGAGCCTGGTCCGCCATTCAGTATGATCGTTGCTGATCATTCAATTCAATAGCCTGCTCCCGCTGTAGAAATGGATGTCAGTTAAGAGGAGAGGTTGAAAAAGTTAGGACTGTTCTCCTTGGAACAGGAGAGGTTAGCAGTAACCTAATAGAGGATTTTCAAGATGAAAACCATGCAATTGGTGCATCAGTAACCAGCGGTCATAGATTTAAAATCAGGAGCAAAAAGGTCTGGATGGGAGATGAGGAGAAATTTTCAGCCAGCAAGTTGTCCGGATCCAGAATGTTCTATCTAAAAAGGCAATGGAAGCTGATTCAGTGAGTAATTTTAAAAGAGAGTTAGGTAGATATTTGAGGATGCGGAACTTGGAGGAATACAGATAAAAAGTGGGGGTGTAAGCCTAAACTCAACTACTCTTTCAAAGGGCCAGCAGAGGCATGATGGGTTGAATGGCCTCTGTCAGTGCTTTAAGTTTCTATGATTCTAATTACAGGAAACTGTGTACTTTGTTTCTGTTAACTCATTTATAATTCGTTGGAGGAAGTAGACAATTTTGAATGTGTGGTCAACCACAGCTTTGCCAGTGTCTTGAGTTCCGTGAGCAAAAGTAGAAGTACATAGGCGCATAACAACATAAGAAATAGAAGCAGGAGTAGGCCATATGGCCCCTTGAGCCTGCTCCACCATTCAATAAGATCGTCTGATTTGATCTTTGCCTCAACTCCACCACTTTCCTGCCTGTTCCCCGTAACCCTTGATTCCCCCATTGTTCAAAAATCTGCCTATCTTAACCTTGAATATAATCGATGACTTAGCATCCACAACTCTCTGGGGTAGAGAGCTCCAAAGATGAACAGGAACCAACCTTGGGGACCTTCTCTGAACTGCTACTAATGATGTAAATCCCTCCTTAAATAAGGAGACCAAAACTGTGCAGTACTCCAGGTGTGGTTTCACCAATGCCCTGTACAGTTGTAGCAAGACTTCCCTACTTTTATATTCCTTCCCCTTTGCAATAAAGAATAACATTTCATTTGCCTTCCAAATTACTTGCTGCACCAATTTGATCCACATCTGTGGCCCAGCCAATTGAGCCAACTAGCTCCCTAAGGAGTCCGAGTTGCTATGGCAACATGCACTTTTACATGCATGTTGTAGCGATAGTAGAGGCTCTAACTTTCTTTCCATCACGTGGCTGGCCAGGAATCTTTCTGGCTCTTACCACCTGCCATAGGCGTATGTTAGAAGGATTTACAGATTGATACTCCACCTGTTTGGCTGCGTTATGAACGCACCTTCCTTGACCATCAATCCTGGGGTGGGACTTGAGTCCGGAGCTTCTGACTCAGAGGCAGGAACAATACCCACTGCGCCACATGACCTCTCTTGTCCCTTAACATAGACAAAACCTGAAGTACTTAACCTAAGGGCTATGATTGCCTCATGGACCACGGTGTCCAGGTAACTTTCTCCCTCTCGAATGCATTGCAGTGTCCAAAACCACACTTGAACCATAAAGTACTCCTGGAAACATGCAACAAAATTGCCTGTATCAATGGGCGCACAAACTGGGGACGACAGTGGTACTGTTGTTGCATTAAATCAAGTGAAACACAACTACGAGCCAATGTGTCAAATTAACTTTTTGCAGGATTAAACATGTTCGTAACAAATATGAAGCTGAGCTGAGGGAGCTGGAGCGCTCAGAACGCAATCTGCAGGAAAGATGCAATGAACTCAAGGCACGGCTGATGGATGCGGAGGGGGAGACTATCCGGTTCAAGGGATTATTCAGATATAAAGAACAAGAAATAGAAGATATAAGAAAGGTAGCACTGATGATATTTTTTTGTTAGTGTTTGCCATTTCATTCACACTTTACATCTGAAGACGATAACCTATCATGCACCATCTCTATAAGTGGCATTTAGTAACATAGTGCTAGTAAAACTGGGTCAATTCAGTCCCACATTTATGGTGAGTCAAATTTGATGCTGATACAGGAACTATAATTGGCTTTAGTGTTCTTGGCTAAGGGAAAGAGAAAGTTGGCTGGAGTTCCCACTCATGATTGATGTCCAGTGGCTCCTGCCTGGACATAATTGACAATGAAATTATATTAGTAAAAATGCTGACCATCAATGAACACAGCCTTGAAATTCCTGGGGTGGTCTTCAGGCTGGGGGAACAGCCTTGAGACATATTGGAATTACTGCTTGCCCAGTGCTGAAGTCTTTGACCCTGTTGGAAATCCCAAATAGTTTAATTATTTTTATGATGCTTCATAAAACTTTTTGGCAAATTGCCCCATTGCTATGATAAGAAAGTAAATACAGGATCTTCAGAAAAAACAGATGATTGCTCGAGATTCAATTTCAATATTATTGTAAACAGTCAAAAGAGAAGTTTAATATAGCACAATTTACATAAACAGTACACCGAAAATTTCCCTGATACTCCTCCACTCTCTGTGGTTTGACCATCTGAATCCTCAGTGGACTGCTCGGGTCCCAAAAAGGATGAATATGCAATATTAATACATTTGATCCATCCATATTTTGCTACAGGTGGTATTGCTGAGGATGGGGAACTGGAGAAACAACATGGACATTGGGGCCAGCTCTTGGATGCTCGCTTGACACAAATCCCCATTCACAAAGTACTTCCTAGAAGGGGAAAGAAAAAAGCAATGTAGATGGGAAAATACAATGACTCAAGTGAGAGAGCCATGAATGGACAAGGGTGCCCGTGTAATGCATGAGATGCTGCACCACGTACTAACGTGGAGAGGAGGTGAACTTGAAAATTGTTGCATTCGTTTTAGCAAAGCAATTGAAACCAGTAGACGAAAGAAGAGGATGTTGTCTTAATTTTTCATTTTCCTCCCTCTTGCTCTGAGCTCTGCAGCACTTTGAGATTCCTTCCCCCCTCCCCTTGAAAGGGTAGATAAGGCCTCAATCATTGTCTCATTGAAAAGTCAGAATCTCCAACAGCACAGTACTCCCCTGGCACTCTACTGAAGTGTCAGCACAGGTTACACGGTCAAGTCTCTGGTATGTGGCTTGAAACCACAACCGTTTTGAATCAGAGGCAGGAGTGCAACCAAGGCCGACACTTAAGCACACTAAAAGTGCACGAAAGTCATTTTCTAAAGTTAGTACGTGGTGCAGCATCTCATGCATTACACGGGCACCCTTGTCATGGCTAGGTTTCATCTGCCAAGACCCTGCCCATCCAAGTGGCTCTCTCACTTGAGTCATTGTATTTTCCCATCTGCATTGCTTTTTTCTTTCCCCTTCTAGGAAGTACTTTGTGAATGGGGATTTGTGTCAAGCGAGCATCCAAGAGCTGGCCCCAATGTCCATGTTGTTTCTCCAGTTCCCCATCCTCAGCAATACCACCTGTAGCAAAACATAGATGGATCAATTTATTAATATTGCATATTCATCCTTTTTGGGAAAGAAAAGCAGTGCGGGAGACTTCCATTATGATTATATGAAACTTAATAAAGAAATGCCTTTGGACTGTTGCTGTGTAATTTATTGTCACTTTATTTTTTGTTTTGGAACCAGATCAATGACAGACTTACAGAAGAGAGAAACAGTTTAGCAGAAGTCATTCGTCAGGAGTTTGCAGATCGGCTGGTGAGCACTGAGGAAGAAAACAAACGGTTTAAGACAGAGATGTCTGAGATGAGAGCACGTCATCGCTTGGAGGTGGAACGAATCACTAAGGAAAAGGAGGAAGAGCTGGAGGAGGTCCATAAAAGGCGAGATGAAGCATGTTTAGATTTGTAGGATCTTCGAGGCTCAGATTTACTCTGATGCCTGGTTACTGTTTGAACATGAAAATGTAATGAAGTCCTGTTTTTGGCAAATATTTCTTCACAACACGTAGAAGTTACAGTTGCAATATCTTCGTATCAGTAACGCTAATTACATGTGTAATGTCCTCCAGAGAGATAGAATCGAAAAGCAGAGAAGTTATGTTAAACTTTTATTGAACTTAATGCTCTGCTCAGATCTCCATATTATTAAAAAGATATAGAGGCATTGGAACAGGTGCAAAAACAATTCACAAGGGTGATACTATAACTGAGAGCATATACTTAACAGGAAACGCTGAGCAGATTATGGTGCTTTTCTCTGTAAAAGAAAAGGTGAGAGATTATCTGATTTAGATCTTTAAAATGACGAAAGGGGGTTGGTAGGGTAGGTGCACCTGTGCAGTAGGCCAAAGCTAGGGGCCATAACAAGGTGCTAATAAATCTAATAAGGAATTCAGGGGAAACATCTTTTTCTGGAGTAGTAAGAATGTAGAACCCACTATCACAGGGAGTGCAAATAGTATTGTTGCATTTAGAGGGAAGCTCGATAAGTGCATGAAAGAGAAAGGATAGAAGGATTTTGACGATAGGGTTAGATGAAGCAGGATGGGGGGGGAGGCACATGTGGAGCATAAATGTGGCGTAAGCCAATTTGGCCAAATAGCTTCTTTCTGTGCTGTACATTCATTGTAATACCAGGTCAGTCAACATCGGAAATGGAAAGATTAATTTCAGGTATGGAATTCTTCATCAGTACCTTTCTGTGGATTTCTGGCGTTCAAGACCGATCTGGCATGCATGGCAGTAACCCTCTGAATTTGTTTTTTTTTCTGTTTTAGAGTAAAAGTAGCAATAGTAAAGAAAGAAGAAGCAGTGAATACTCTTCGAAAACAATATGAAGTGAGTGTCCATGTTTAAATCGGCTAAACGTTTGTTTTCTCACCTATTTTCAAAAGTCGTCACCGACTACTTAAATTGGAGCATACACAATCTGTGGCATCTGGTTCTGTTTCCCTGTTATAAATTATCGTAACTATTAATATCAATCAGTCAATGCATTTGTTGCTCTCTACCCCTGCAATTGTGACACTTTTTAACAGTGCAACAAATATGATTTAAATGAATGCTTCATGATATTATTACACATTGCTCAAATACCAATTTCACCCACCCCCAGAATTAATATCCCCTCCTTCCTAACTTACCTCAATTTGCCCTGTCATGGTTGAATTTCTAATTGGGGTTGGGATCTTACTCAGTTTGAATAGAGGAGCACTACATTCAACATTTCGGCAGTTGATCTTAATTCCATTTTTGTTTCCAAATGCATTGTCACCCTTGTCCGGTAATGGATGATTCATTGGTTGCTTTAGTGTTGGGCTTGATTAGGTAATGGGGCTGTTCCAGGGTTTCAAACCAGCTATGACAACCTCAGAATAAACCTGCTGGATTTGCTAGGGACTTTTCTTTTTTTGGGATCTTTCTTAGCAAACCCAACAAATTAACTTTGAGTTGATGACCAGCTTTGGCGGTACCGAACCCAATGTAGGAGCAGCTCAGGAGGGGAAAGGGTGCTTGCCGGGTGCGGTTTCCTGTGGAGCTTCTTCCCAGTTGACTTATTGCTAATGTTAGTTTATATGACTTCCCCATGAATGTGAAGTCCGGAAAGGCCTGGACTTTTTGAGTTCCACTTAAAAACGAACAACGTGCCAATTATTTCCTTATCTGGTAGAATTGAGATTTTTACATTTCCCTAGGTTGTGGAATTTCTGTCATTTGAACCAGTCCTTATTCACTCTCCTCTTTGATGGAGTGTGTGTACCTAGATTGTCTTCTAAATTAATTGCAGACATTTCCACAGAGATGATTGAATCAGTTGTTTGCCTCACACTATCTGCCGGTTGGTGTTCTAAGCTGTGAGCTGCCTGTTCGGTGGCTGCACTTGTGGATCTTGTGCCTCTGAAGAGTATAATGTGGCAAAGTTGTTTGTGGGATTGAATTTTCATAGCTAACTGTTAAAGTCAGGGCAAAATTTTTCAAAGTGAACAAAAAGACCCAGACAATTAAACTTTATTATAAAATATTGAAGAACTTTAAATTCTGAAGTTGGACATGGGAGCTATATTTGCCTAGTTTCACACTGCTGGAAACCACCCATTGTTCGTTGATCAAGCTTTAGCAGTGCATTCACAGACATGGGAAGCTTGCAGTCCAGTGATACTATGAATTCCATTTGTTAGCTGGTACGCTTAAATCCAAAATAATGATATCTTTATTGGCAATGCCAACTCGTTGCCAATTGGGAATGCGATCCTTGGGCTGCTTGAAACTCCGGATTTCAAAATAGACATTGCTGTCAAGATCCGTAGAAACAGCGGTGGTTCATTCAGCCCTTCAGGCCTGTTCCTACATTCTGTTGGATCAGATGTCACCTGCGCCTCCACTCGATTTGCTAGCTGTCTTTCCATATCCCTCGACACCCTTTTCTAGCAATTTACTCAAGAGGTGTAAGTGTGGAACTTGCTACCACACTGAGGGGTTGAGGCGAATTGCATTAAGTGTACTTGAGGGGAAGATAATTTTATGAGGGAGAAAGGAATAGAATGATATGTTGATAGGGTAAGATGAAGTAAATTGAGTAGAAGGCCCAAGTAGGATGGAACACTGATTCTGTGCTGTAAATTCTATAGTACAGACATCCATCAATTTCACCAGCATCACAGCCTTTTGGTGGAAGAGGGTCCTAGATTTGTGCTACCCTTGGTGCGAGAAACAATTTCCAGATTTCGGCCATAACTGGCCTAGCTCCCTGCAGGAATTTGTGCCGAGATGGATCTTTAATTCTCATTTGAATAACTTCTCCTAACTTGCAAGGATTTACAGCATAGCTGTAGGTGGTGCCAGTTAAGCTAGCAGTTAGCTTGCGGGTGTGTATATTTGCAAAGTATCTGTGTCAATACATAATTAATAAGTTTACATTAAAGCACTGTATATATTTGATTTGGAAGGCCCCGTGCCTTCTGTTTGAGAGCAAAGTTTAACATATAAAGATGTCATAACATATATTAACTGTTAATTCAAACACATCGCTAGTATAATCTAAATGCTACAGAAATTAGCCTTGTAGTTTCTGAATGTAGCAATTTATTGCTTTCAAGCTATTTTTCAAATATTTATTAAATATCACCATTTTGGTTAAAAAAAAGCATTTTAATTCTTGTGCATCATTGTTTTTCTGTGTTTAGGCAGCACATAAAAGAGCAGATCATCTTGAAGCCCTTCTTGAGCAACAGAGAAAGCAACTCCTTGGCAAATGAACATGTAGGCCAGTAAAGCAGAGACCATTGCGTTCCCAGAGACCATAAGCATCACACTAGGAGTATTCACGCCATCGAGTTGCATACATGATGTGCACAAGTGTGATCCATTTGTGCAAACGCCAGCATAATAACATTAATTTAATGTTTGTTTTTGATCAATAATCTCACTGTGGTTCAGCTGTCCAACTCAAACATTTGAGCTAAATAGTCTTTTTAAAAGAAATGTTTTTTATTTTTCTACATTAAGCACTGTAATATTTTCCCAAATTGCAGTCCTTGTTTTGTATGTTAGCTGTAATGTGTAGCATGATGGAATTTATAAAATGTTTCAATTAATTTCATTATTTTGCAGCATCTCTTGTAATTAAATGACTCATTTCTTCAATTCATTTGGACTCCAAAAAGTTTTTTCCACCCAGAACGAATCAGGGAAATTCAGCGCCAGGCTGAACTGAAGATCTGATGAATAAACACTAATATTGTTTTTCCCCACAATGCAAGAGCCACTGAACAAATGACATCTGTTGCAGCTGATCCACTCCTTCCTCCCTCAACAGATAGCCACGCCATGACTTATTTCCTTCCTAAAGCCAGCAGTAGTATGACAGAGCAAGACGCCACACCACAACTTCAAGGGCAGCAGCTAATTGGTACATTGAGCATCGAGCATGAAACACATTCTGCAGCGGACATGCAGCAGAAAATTATACAAGCCACTGGATTGTCCTGAACTGTACTTTTGTTAGTGAACCCTCAAAGTACATGGAGCTGCCTTCTTGAACCACTGTAGTCTGTGTGGTGTAGGTAGTTCCACTATATTTCTTGGCAGGGAGTGCCAGGAATTTGACCCAAAGACAGTGAGGAATAGTGGTATACCTTCAAGACAGGGTGGTGTGTGATGTGGAGGGGACTTGGAGGTGGTGGTGTTCCCATGTGCTTGCTACTCTTGTCCTCCTAGCTGATAAAGGTCATGGGTTTGGTAGGTGCTGATGAAGGAGCCCTGACCACTTCCTAATCACCCACCGTCCTGGCTCACCAGCACCATTTCAAGGGCAATTGGGGATGAGCAATAAATATTGGCTTTGCCAGCAGCACCTACATTGCACGAGGGAATAAACAAAAATACAAATTACTGTGCTTATCTTGTAGATGGTAAATACTGTAGCCAGTGCTGGAGAGGATGTTTAAGGTGTGAATAGGGTGCCAATAAAATGGCTGCTTTGTCCTGCATGTTGTCAAGCTTCTTGGATGATGTTGGAGCTGCACTCACCCAGGCAAGTGGGTGAGTCATCACACTCCTGACATGTGCCTTGTCGATGGTGGACAGGCTTTGGGGATTCAGGAGTTGAGTTACTCAACAACAACAGCTGGTATTTACATAGGAGTTTTGACGTAATAAAATGTTCCAAAAAGCTTCACAGGGATGTTGTTATGCAACATTTGACACCGAACCAGATAACGAAATATTAGATGACCAAAAGCTTAGCTAAAGAGCATCTTAAAGGAGGAAAGAGAGGCTGCGAGGTTTAGAGAGGGAATTCCAGAGCTTGGGGCTTAGGGCCTTGACAGTTGAAGGCATGGTCACCATGCACAAAAGCAATGCACAAAAGAATTAAAAGAGTGCAGATATCTCAGGATTCTGAGACTGGAGGAGATTACAGAAATAGGGAGGTGTGAGACCTTGGAGAGATTTGAAAACAAGGAGAAGAATTTTAAAGTCCATGCTTAATCAGAAGCCAACATAGGTCGACAAGGGAATCAGCAGGAGATGATTGGAGACAGGGACAGAGTCAGGCCTTGCAACCCGAGATGGAAATAGGTCTTCTTGGCAATGGCGCTGGTTTATGGTCAGTAGCTCATCTCAGGATCATATATGACACCAGGATTGTAAACAGTCTGGTTCAGCTTTATCAAGTTGTCAGGAATAGGGATGGAATTGGTGATTAGGGAGCAGAGTTTGTGGCAGGACCTAGATACAAAGGCTTTGGTCTTTCAGTATTTAATTGGAGGAAATCTCTGCTCACCGCAGAATGTCCAGGCTCTGACCTGCCCATTAAGCCATAGGATTTGTGTGGTCCAGTTAAGTTTCTGGTTAATGGTGGCCTTCACGATATTGATGGTGGGGCACTTCAGCGATGGTAATGCTACTGAATGTTAAGGAAAGTGGTTAGACTCTCTCTTGTTGGAGATGGTCATTGTCTGACACTTGTGTAGCACGAATGTTACTTTCTACTTATTGGCACAATGTGGATGTTGTCCTGGTTGAGCTCTATGTGGGCATGGATTGCTTTATTATCTGAGGAATTATGAATGATACTGAACACTGCCCAGTTATCAGCCAGGATCCCCACTTCTTACCTTAGGATGGAGGGAAGGTCATTGATGAGGCAGTTGAAGTGCTTTGGGCCGAGGACATTGACCTTAGGAACTCCTGCAACAAAGTCCTAGGGCTGAGATAATTGCCCCCCAACAACCATAAGAGTTGCCATTCTCACCTCCCCTCTATTTTTTGGACCAATGCTGTAATGAGGTGTGGAGCAGAGTAGTCCTGGCAAAACCTAGACTCAGCATTGGTGAACAGGTTATTGTGATTAAATCCATCAAATTACTTGTGATTGAGAGTAGTTTTGTTGGGGTGGTAATTGGATTGGACGTCCTGTCTTTTGTCAACAGGATATTCCTGGCTAATTTTCCATTTTGTAGGGTGGGTGCCACTATTGTAGCTATACTGGAACAGCTTCTGGGATGTTTTCAGGGCACATAGTCAGATGCATTCAGCCTTGATATCACATGGAATGAATCAAATTAGCTGAAGACTAGCTTCTGTGATGATAGGGATCTCCAGAGTCCATCAGGATGGATCATCCATTCGACACTTCTGGCTGAAGATAATTGTAAGCGCTTCAGCTTTGCCTTTTGCACTCATGCTGGGCTCCACCATCATTGTGGATAGAATGTTGATGGAGCTTCCTCCTCCAGTTAGTTGTTTAGCTGTCCAACACCATTCACAATTGGATGTGGCATGACTGCAGAGCTTTGATTTGATCCATTGGTTGAGGGATTGCTTAGCTCCATCAATGGCATGCTGCTTCTGCTGCTTAGCCTGAATGTGGTCCTGTGCTGTCGCTTCAGCTGATTGGCACTTCGTTTTTAGGTATGCCTGGTGCTGCTTCTGGAATGTTCTTCCATACTTATTGAACCAGAGCTGGTCTCCTGACTTAATGATGCTGGTAGAGTGAGGGATATGCCAGGCCATGCAGTTACAGATTGTGGTAGAATACAGTTCTGATGCTGCTGATAGTCTTCAGTGCCTCATGTATGCCTAATTTTGAGATGCTCGATCTGGTAGTTTTTTTCCCCTTGTGTTGGTCCTCTCACCATCAGGCCCATCTGGCAGATATGTCCTTCAGGGCTTCGTCAGTAGTGGTGCTAGTGAGCCATTCTTGGTGAAGGACATTGAAGCCCCATCTGGAGTAGGTTCTGTGCCCTTGCTACCTTCAGTGGTTTCTCCAAGTGGTGCTCAAAATGGAGGAGTAATGGTTTATCAGCTGAGAGAGGGTTGTTGATGATAATCAGCAATATGCTTCCTTGCTCATGTTGGTTGCCTCCACTACTATGTACATCAGATCTATTTACACAAAAATACAATCTGTAAAGCATCGTATGTGCTGGTGAAAGATAAAAGCTTGATGGTCACCTGAAAAGAGGCCATTTTCCAACCTGTTGAAATATTGTATACCTCTTGACCTCTGAGAGACAAACATGGATGAGACCTCCCAGCGAAACAGCAGAAGACTGGCACAGGGACTAAGTTTCACCAATGGGCTGCAATTTTAACAAGTTTTAGTAAATTAAAGGCCATGTGACTGCAGAAATGTATAGAAATAATAGCCAAGAAAAAACAAAGATATTTGTGCAGAGATCGGAGTTTTGGCGGCGTGGGGGGGGGGGGGGGGGGTGGTTGCGCACATGGGGGTTGAAATCTTGAGGATTAAGCTGCAATATGAAAACTAATATTAATTCTGTAGAAAGTCTAGTTCATTGCCAAGAAAGAAAATGAGCAGACACACGTGGGAAGCTTTGGGAATTCTGAAGATTTGTGATGATGGCCAATAGTCATTATCAAAGAAGCTTCAACCTAAGAGCTTTGACCTTCTTTGGCACTGTATACCAGCTTCAGAACAGCAGCCTGGACATCTGGTATATACTAAAAGATCACGAGTTAGTACTGTGCGAGAAGGGCCATGTAGCCTATTTTAGTTCATCCATCCAGAAACACTTTACAGTCTCCTCTGTGGTAGACCCAATGGTTTAGTGAGTCTGGATTTTTTTCCTCCATGACCATTGATCGCTATTTTTGGGAAGAAAAAGTTCCTATTATTGTTCTTCAATTTGACTTTTATAAGTTGGAACCTGTGCCCACTTGTCCTAATCTCACAATTTAGTTTGAATTAATTTTCTGAGTTTAACATTTCAATATGGATGGTTGCAAATGGAGGAAAATAATTTGGTGTGCTATAATATTGGATCAGTTTTATTTAAAATTAGACTTATCATGATGCTTAATGGTCACATTGAGTAGACATTCAGCTTCTCCGGTAATGTTCCATTACAACTGTATAATAACTTTATTGTAATCCACTCTGATGCTAAATGAGGGAATTATATCTGTATTCATTTAGTTAGTCCTACGTGATCGGTACAAATATGATCTATGGGTTTCTTCATTTCTGTAAAGCAGTTTCCATTGTACATTGACACAAAAAAAATCACAGTGTAACCCGGGAGTCAGGTCACACTCCATCCCACAAACACATTAAAGGCTAACCAACATGAGATCCCTTGCATCTTTTGACTTCAAACCGAGTGGAATATAGCTCCGGGCTCATTTGAAATTGGAATCAAAAATTGCTCAAGTTTTCAGTTAGACCTCCCTGGGCATCAGTATTGAATCTTTCTGAACTTTATGGGAAAGTTAATGGCACTGTTGCATCTAGCTGACAAGAAAAGCTGGAGGGGGAGCATAACTTGGTGCTGATTCCTGGAGGGCAGAGTGAAACGTAGTCCACAATATAGCCTCGATGTTGGTGCTTGCACTACACACTCTAAAGGTACTGGTTTCAGATTTGTAGTATGTTAGGACCACAACCTGTTATTAAAATGTTGATCTTTTCTGAAGCAACAAAGAGTATCAAAAATCATCAATTTATTAATTAGTTACCGTCAAAATACTTTAGGTTGATTGTGTATGATGGTCTTTTGAGTAAAGTTGCCATCATTTTAAAAGTTTCCTTTTATTCCTATGTGTGTGCATTATATGACTTGGAATTGCCGGTGTTTTGCTTAAATTAAGAATAACCAATGCACTGTATATTTATGAGACATATACACTCCCAGCCTACACATTAGAACATTCCTTCCTGAAACACTGAATCACGTGGTTTTATAATTTTTCTGTGAAATTCATGATTCAATGGTCAGATTGAACAGTCACCAGAGGCGAGTTTTTGTATAACAAAAGTAACAAATTATGATGCAGTCTAGTTATCACAGAATTTTAACAGCACAGAAGGAGGCCATTCGGCCCATCGTGTCTGCACTGGCATTTCCAAATGAGCGTTATGACCAGGTGACCTAGAGCTCTGAAGAAGTCATGTGGACTCAAAACATTAACTCTGTTTCTCTCTCTCCAAAGATGCTGCCAGACCTGCTGAGTTTTTCCAGCATTTTCTGTTTTTATTCCAGATTTCCAGCATTCACAGTATTTTGCTTTTATAGTTATGAAAACTTTTAAATTCCAGTTTTATGCTGCTAAATTCAATGTACAATTGTATTCCATACCTCTGAGTGGCATTGCAGTCATTCTATTAAACCGTGTTCTCTATTTCATTAAGAGTGCGGTACTTTGGAATGTGTTTGGTGTGGTATTTGACATGATATTTGAAGTGAAATTACAATGGCAATGTCTAAACAAAACATATGAGATAATAAGGAATTGATGAATGGACTTTTATAGTTTCCACAGAACAAGCAGGATCGTTAAGCATGGATGGCATCCATGAATTTGCATAATGTGGGTAAATGTATAATGTGGGAAAATGTGAAATTGTTCATTTTGGCAGGAAGAATAAAAAAGAAGCTTATTATCTAAATGGTGAGAGATTGCAAAGCTCTGAGATTCAGAGGGATCTGGGTGTCCTAGTGCATGAATCACAAAAGGTTAGTATGCAGGTACAGCAGGTAATTAGGAAAGCTAATAGAATATTATCATTTATTGTGAGGGGAATTGATTCCAAAAGTAGGGAGATTATGCTTCAGTTGAACAGAGCATTGGTGAGGCCACATCTGGATTATTGTGTACAGTACTGATCTCCTTATTTAAAGAAAGATGTAACTGCGTTACAAGCAGTTCAGAGAAGGTTTACTAGACAAATACCAGGAGTGGGCGGGTTGTCTTATGAGGAAAGGCTGGACAGGTTAGGCTTGTATGCATTGGAATTTAGAAGAGTTAAGAGGCGACTTAATTGAAACCTTTTAAGATTCTGAGGGGTCTTGACAGGGTGGATGTGGAGAGGATGTTTCCTCTTGTGGGAAAATCTAGAACTAGGGGTCACTGTTTAAAAATAAGGGGTTGCTCATTTAAGACAGAGATGAGGAGAATTTTTTTTCTGAGGGTTTTTGGAACTCTTCCTCAAAAGGCTGTGGAAGCAGAGTCTTTGAATATTTTTAAGGCAGAGCTAGATAGGTTCTTGATTAACAAGGGGGTGAAAGGTTATTGGGGGTAGGCAGGAATGTGGGGTTGAGGTTACATTCGGATCAGCCATAATCTTATTGAATGGCGGAGCAGGCTCGAGGAGCAGAGTAGCCTACTCCTGCTCCCAATTCGTATGGTCATTGCTCTTATGAAAATTTTTCCCCAAACTGGCTGAGGGGAGTCAAAGGTGTTGCTAAGTACATTGGGTACATTGGAGTGGCAATAGTTACTGGCAGAGGGGAGTCTGAATGCCTCTGTTGTTGTGGAATGTGTAACTCACACCCGTTGCATGCATGTTGCTTTCCCATGAAAATGATGATCAGAAAGCAGGAGCGTGCACACAATTAAATCATAGCTTTGTACCAACATCATGATGAAAAGTTCCAAACTCAGCTTGGAGTGTGCCCAGTTATTTAATTTATGCAGCACATCCAGTTGATTTATGGTTAACATATCAATTCTATAGCTATAGAGGTTTGGAAAAAATGCAGAATGAAATTGTGTGGTTTTGGAGCACTGTAACAATGTATTTTGTGATATATTCTTTTATCTCTGAAATCCAAGTTGATATCCTGTCTAAACAATTGGGATGAAAGTCTCTGTGTGGGTTGTAGGAATTGGATATAAGAATAAACATAGAAAACCTTAACCCATTTCCTTTATAAAATATAATTTATTAGAGTTTGGCTTAATTCAGATTCAAGAAGCAATTGGATGAGAAATGAAAGTACGTGCCATCTTCTGAGATTGAGTCTATGGTACACATTTACTTTCTTAAAAGCAGTTTACGTTTAATTTCCTGAGCTTTAGCCTTGTGGCTCTGCTCTCCGGGTAAGTCTGAATCATGTTTTGTGTTTGAAAATTATTGGCCCGGATTTTGCATTAATAGTAAAGATGAGGATAAAAGTACTCATCTACATTTTGGAAAAAATAGCAACTTCTGGCATCTGCATATGTTTAGTAAAACAGAAATCTGGAAGTTGCCGGCAGAGATATCTCATACTCCGTAGGGTGTGCAGCAACAATCCTTGGCGGTAGACTCAATACTCATGGACAACATTCAAGGTTGGGCTGATGGGTTGCAAGTAACATTCCCTCCACAAAAGTGCCAGGCAATTACCATCTCCAACAAGAGAGAAATGAACCATCTCCCCTTGACATTCAATGGCATTACCATCGCTGAATCCTCCACTATCAATATTCTGGGGTTACCATTGATCAGAAACTGAACTGGACTACCCATATAAATGCTGTGGCTACAAGAGCAGGTCAGAGGCTGGGAATTCTGTGGTGAGTAACTTTCCTCCTGACTCCTCAAAGTCTGTCCACCATCTACAAAGCACAAGTCAGGAGTGTGATGGAATACTCTCCACTTGCCTGAATGAGTGCAGCTTCAATAACACTTGAAGCTTGACATCATCCAGGACAAAGCAGCCCATTTGATTGGCAACCCATCCACAAACATTCACTCCCTCTATCACCGACGCACAGTGGCAGCAGTGTGTACCTTCTACAAGATGCACTGCAGGAACTCACCAAGACTCCTTCGACAGCACCTTCCAAACCTGTGATCTCTACCATCTAGAAGGACAAGGGCAGCAGACACATGGGAACACCACCAACTGCAAGTTCCCCTCCAAGCCACTCACCATCCTGACTTGGAAATATATCGCCATTCCTTTACTGTTGCTGGGTCAAAATCCTGGAATTCCGTCCCTAACAGCACTGTGAGTGTACCTACACCATATGGACTGCAGTGATTCAAGAAGGCAGCTCACCACCACCTTCTCAAGGGCAATTCAGGATGGGCAATAAATGCTGGCCCAGCCAGCAAAGCCCACATCCCATGAAAGAATTAATTTTTTAAAACCCCATCGAGCCTGTTCTGCCGTCCAGTGAGATCACGGCTCATCCGTCTCGATCGTTTCATCCCTCAGCTGGAAGACAACATGCTGATTGTTTTACAGGGTAATAAATAATACCATTTCATGAGTTTACCTGCCCTTCTACCCAGGAGCTGGGCTGAGAATTCGCTCAGTTTGGAGCAATGATGGCATTTCCTTCAGAGTCAGAAGGTCATGGATTTAGGCCCCACTCCAAATTTTGAGCACATAGCCTAGTGCTTCAGTGCTGTACTGAGGGTGGTGCCATCTTTTGGATGAGGCATTAAACTGCTTGTCCAAATGGACATAAACGATCACATTGGGCAGCTTGAAGGGTGAGCCAGGCTCATGTCCTGGCCAACTTTTATCCCTGAACTAAGGTCAGTTTAGAGAAAGAAATCGCTTATCTTTTTGCTCCTTGTGGGACTTTGCTGCACTCAAGTTGGTTGTCACACTTGCCTTCACTTCAACAGTACTACACATCAAAAGTACTGCATTGGCTGAGAAGCGCTCTGGATTGTGCTGAGGGTGTAAAAGGCATATACGCAAGCTCTTCGAGAGATTTCCAAAAATGTTTACAACTGCCATCTGGTTCTAAAGCTTGGAAACTCCTGGTAGTGAATCAGAACCATTAGAATTGCTGGAGCTCTGTGACATCTTACAAGAAAACATTTTTAGTATTGCTGAAAAAAGAGACATGTCTAAGCTTTTAGACTTGCACTCTTCAGGACACTTTGCAAGAATACCAACATAAGGGAAAACAAGTTGTTTTTGCCCCTTATATTGGCATTCTTGCAAAGTGTCCTGAAGAGTGCTAGTCTAAAAGTTTAGACATGTCTCTTTTTTTCAGCAATGCTGAAGTTCTGTGCATATTCCTTACCAAAGGTGACACACTAGCTGTAGCTAGCACTATGACAGAGCTCATGGACTTCGCGAAATGATAGGTTTATTACTTTTTTAACTGGCTGGACTGTTGTTGCCAGGCAAGGTTACAGGTCAGTGACCTGCCCTCAGTTTACTAATGAAGGGTCACAGACCTGAAAGGTTTAACTCTGTTTCTCCTCCACAAATACTGCCTGGCCTGCTGAGTATTTCCAGCATTTTCTGGTTTTTCCTCTCTGTGCACTGTTGCATACTTCAAAAGAAAGTCTTGCATTTATATAGCCCCTTTCATGACCTCAGGACATTCCAAAGCATCAAGCACCCAATGAAGTATATTTTTGACATGTAGTTAATGTTGTAATGTTTAAAAAACTTTGCAGCCTATTTTTGTGCACAAAGTTCTTTCAAACACCAATATAGTAATGGCTCAGTTCATTTAGTGAGTGCTGGGAATTGTATTTTGACTTTTTTTCTCTTTCTCCCCTACCCCATCACACTGAGTGATATCATAATCTTAACCTGATCCATCCTAGTGTGTTGCAGTGGAGATCAAGAACTACTTTGGTAATTATTACTTTACATAGAACCAAATACAAAAATGGATAAGCTCAACTCCAAAAGATTAGAGTAAATTGAGGAAAGAATGCTAACTGTCATCTATTTTCACCATTATAAGTGGTAGGTACACAGTATTTTGACTGTCTTAGTAAAATATGTCTGTAATGGTAACTTACCATATGTCGATAGAATAACAACTTGTATTTATGTAGTACCTTCAACCTAATAAAATATCCTAAGGCACTTTACAGAAGTATTATGAGGCAAAAGTTTGACACAGAGCCAGATAAGGAGATATTAGGACAGATGACTAACAATGTGGCCAAAGGGATAGGTTTTAAGGACTGTCTTAAAGGAAGAAGGGAAGGTGGAGAGGCAGAGGTGTTTAAGGAGATAATTCTGTGGCCTTGGCAGCTGAAGACACGGCCACCAATGGTGGTGTGATTAAAGTGACAGAAGCTAAAAAGGTCAGAATTGGAGGAGTGTAGATATCTAGAAGGGTTGTGGGACTGAAGGAGTTACAGGGTTCAGGAAGGGGGAGGGCTTTGAAAACCTGAGTGAGAATTTTAAAATTAAGACATTGCTTGATCAGGAGCCAATGTAGGTCAGTAAGCACAGGGGTGATGGGTGAATGGGGCTTGGTGCGAGTGTAGACACAAACTGCCGAACTTTGGATGATCTCAAGTTTATGGAGGTTAGCATGTAGGAGCTGGGCAGAAGTGCATTGGAATAGTCAAGTCTAGAGATAACAAGACATGGATGAGGGTTTCAGCAGCAGAAGAGCTGAGGTAGGGGCAGAGTCAAGTGATGTTATGGAAGTAGAAATGGGCAGTTTTAGTGATGGTGCTGATATATGCTTGGTAGCTCATCTCAGGGTCAAATATGACATTAAGGTTGCAAACGGTGCGGTTCAGTCTCAGCTGCCAGGGAGAGGGATGGAGCCAGTGACTAGGTGAGTGAGCTTTTAAGCAGGGAATAGACCCTCAATGCTAGATGTCATCAAAATGTATCTGAAAACAGATCAAGGATTATTGTTGTGCAATCATAGCAGCTGACTGCATATGATATATGAACCAACTTCTTAACTGGCAGTTATAGGCTCCTGAGACACCACTTATTGTAAACAAAGATCGAAATGTCAGAGACAGTCGGGTGACTGCTGTCATGTTACACAATTGAAAATAAATCAAGGTTTGTATCTTGTGACTAAATTTTACATAATGAATGTACTCCATTAGAACGTTCAAATCACATTTTAATATTGAACAAAGGTGATTGAATTGCTACAAATTTTAATTTGTTTTTGCCACTAACAAGTTCTGTCATATATTAGTTTATTTATGTGGATATCGAATGACCTTGTTAAACCATTGGCTGAAGGATATGTATTGCTTGGGGCAATTAGAGAACTCCCCTGCTATTCATCAAATTGCATTGTAGGACCTCTTTAACATCTCATCTGAAAGGCAGCATCTCAGTACTGCACTGAAGTATCAGCCGAGGCTACATGCTGAAGTTTCCTCAGAGTTGAGACTTGAACCCTTAGCCGACAGGTCTAGATCTCTACTGCTGAGCCGAGGCTGACACTACACTAAGTTTACTTACGTTACAGCAATGACTGCACTTCTAAGGACTTAATTGCCTGGGAAGCACTTCGGGACAACCTATGCACACAAAAGGTGCCATATCACATATCATTTGGCTATTTGTGCCCTTGCTCGCTCTTTGAGAGAGCTGTCCAATTAATCCCATTGTCTTGCAAGTTTTTCCCTTTCAAATATTTATCCAATTCCATTTTGAGTGTTATTATTGAACCCACTTCCACCACCCTTTCGGACAGTGCAATTCAGATCATAACAGTTGGCGATGTTAAAAAACAATTCTGCTCCTCTTGCCTCTGGCTCATCTGCCAGTTACCTTAAATGGAAGTCTTTTTTTACTTCTGTTCCTCGTAGATTTCACAACATTCGGTTACACTGGCCTTAAGGCAATCTGTGCCCATGCCAAAGAAAAGAGGGTAAGTAGTTTGGCTCTCTTACTCATTAGTAGCGTTCTTTCTGATCATTTTAATTAACTAGAGTTTGAGTGAAGTGAAGCTGCCTGAAGAGTGCCTAATCAAGACCAATACCCTCATCAAACCAAGTAGGAGAAGGAAACAAAGGCTTCTTGGACAGCTTACCTCTCATAAATACACTCCACCAACTATAAAAACAAAAAGCTAAAAGCTACTGCGGATACTGGAAATCCAAAACAAAAACAGAATTACCTGGAAAAACTCAGCAGGTCTGGCAGCATCGGTGGAGAAGAAATCAGTTAACGTTTCGAGCCTTCATGGCCCTTCGGCAGAACTGAAGCATAGTTAGGAGAAAGGAGAAATATAAACTGGTTTAAGGTGGGGGGGGGGGGGGGGGGGCGGGGGGGAGAGAGAAGTTGAGGGTGTGGTGATTGTGGAGATAAGCAAGCAGTGATAGGAGCAGATAATCAAAAGATGTCACAGACAAAAGGATCAAAGAGGTGTTGAAGGTGGTGATATTTGTCTAAGAAAAGTGCTAATTAAGAATGAAAGACGGGACACTCAAAGTACAGCTCTAGTGGGGGTGGGGTGGAAAGACTAACAAGGTTTTAGTTTTAGATTTAAAAATAATGGAAATAGGTGGGAAAAGAAGAATCTATATAAATTATTGAAAATAAAGGGGAAGGGGGAGAAACGGGGTGGGGATGGGGGGAGGGGGAGTTTAAGATCTAAAGTTGTTGAATTCAATATTCAGCCCGGAAGGCTGTAAAGTGCCTAGTCGGAAGATGAGGTGCTGTTCCTCCAGTTTGCCTTGGGCTTCACTAGAACAATGCAGCAAGCCAAGGACAGACATGTGGGCAAGAGAACAGGGTGGAGTGTTAAAATGGCAAGCGACAGGGAGGTTTGGGTCTTTCTTGCGGACAGACCGCAGGTGTTCAGCAAAACGGTCGCCCAGTTTGCGTTTGGTCTCTCCAATGTAGAGGAGACCGCATTGGGAGCAACGAATGCAGTAGACTAAGTTAGGGGAAATGCAAGTGAAATGCTGCTTCACTTGAAAGGAGTGTTTGGGCCCTTGGACGGTGAGGAGAGAGGAAGTGACGGGGCAGGTGTTGCATCTTCTGCGTGGGCATGGGGAGGTGCCATAGGTGGGGGTTGAGAAGTAGGAGGTGATGGAGGAGTGGACCAGGGTGTCCCGGAGGGAACGATCCCTACGGAATGCCGTCAGGGGGGGTGAAGGGAAGATGTGTTTGGTGGTGGCATCATGCTGGAGTTGGTGGAAATGGCGGAGGATGATCCTTTGAATGCGGAGGCTGGTGGGGTGATAAGTGAGGACAAGGGGGACCCTATCATGTTTCGGCCCATATCCCGCGCATCCTCCCTCACGCCTTCCCCTCCTTCCCAGAAACATGATAGGGTCCCCCTTGTCCTCACTTATCACCCCACCAGCCTCCGCATTCAAAGGATCATCCTCCGCCATTTCCGCCAACTCCAGCATGATGCCACCACCAAACACATCTTCCCTTCACCCCCCCTGGCGGCATTCCGTAGGGATCGTTCCCTCCGGGACACCCTGGTCCACTCCTCCATCACCCCCTACTCCTCAACCCCCACCCATGGCACCTCCCCATGCCCACGCAGAAGATGCAACACCTGCCCCTTCACTTCCTCTCTCCTCACCGTCCAAGGGCCCAAACACTCCTTTCAAGTGAAGCAGCATTTCATTTGCATTTCCCCTAACTTAGTCTACTGCATTCGTTGCTCCCAATGCGGTCTCCTCTACATTGGAGAGACCAAATGCAAACTGGGCGACCGTTTTGCTGAACACCTGCGGTCTGTCCGCAAGAAAGACCCAAACCTCCCTGTCGCTTGCCATTTTAACACTCCACCCTGTTCTCTTGCCCACATGTCTGTCCTTGGCTTGCTGCATTGTTCCAGTGAAGCCCAACGCAAACTGGAGGAACAGCATCTCATCTTCCGACTAGGCACTTTACAGCCTTCCGGGCTGAATATTGAATTCAACAACTTTAGATCTTAAACTCCCCCTCCCCCCATCCCCACCCCGTTTCTCCCCCCTCCCCTTTTTTTTCAATAATTTATATAGATTCTTCTTTCCCCACCTATTTCCATTATTTTTAAATCTAAAACTAAAACCTTGTTAGTCTTTCCACCCCACCCCCACTAGAGCTGTACTTTGAGTGTCCTGTCTTCCATTCTTAATTAGCACTTTTCTTAGACAAATATCACCACCTTCAACACCTCTTTGATCCTTTTGTCTGTGACATCTTTTGATTATCTGCTCCTATCACTGCTTGCTTATCTCCACAATCACCACACCCTCAACTTCTCTCTCCCCCTGCCCCCCCTACCTTAAACCAGCTTATATTTCTCCTTTCTCCTAACTATGCTTCAGTTCTGCCGAAGGGTCGTGAAGGCTCGAAACGTTAACTGATTTCTTCTCCACCGATGCTGCCAGACCTGCTGAGTTTTTCCAGGTAATTCTCCACCAACTATAGTTTTGAAGAATGTAAGTTCATACAGCTTAAGCACAAAGGAGTCAAAAGGAATTGGAACACGTTTTTTGGACTTTAATTCCTAAAACCTGATCTGTCCCTGGTTGTCAAAAAGAGAAAGATGTAGGAGTTTAAGCCATTGTCGGAATCTGGCCTACCCTTTCACTTCTGATTGAGTTCACAGTGAGGCCCAGTCATGTACCAAAAACTCCAATCACTTGTTGAATTTTTCAGCTTTATCCACTCTAAGTGAATAGATAAATAAGGAACAATTTCCAGTGTTTAAAATGTGTGGTCATTCACCGGTTAGTCATAATAGCTCTCCTTTCTCTAACTTTTTACATTAAATTTAGTTATTCAGAGATGGCGGATGATGTGTGTCCGAATTCTTGTTAACGTCGTGTTTCTGGTCAAAAGTCCCTTTTTCCACTGGCTGACTGCTACATTGAGATAAGAAATGCACTTTGTTGCAGCTATCATTGGAACAGGACAGCATGATGCTACTCACACAGGAACTGTAGATAAAATGTAACTCCCTAAGTTGTTCCAAATAGTACTCACAAGCAAGAGAGATCAGAGAATCTGCAGATATTCATAACTGGTACCTACATAGTAAGTTAAAATTTAACTTTACTTAGTGAATATTGGTTTTTTTTGGCACTTGACCATATCATTCAGTACCCTGTAAACCACACCTTTAACAACTCAAAACACTATAATGATCAGATAAATTGTTTCCATGATGTCGAGTGAGGCCTCAACTTCAGCACTTCCACTTCTCAGCCGTCTGACAAACCTTTTGCTGTGAGGTGGACAAAATAG
This sequence comes from Cetorhinus maximus, assembly GCF_964194155.1. Lineage (NCBI taxonomy): Eukaryota > Metazoa > Chordata > Chondrichthyes > Lamniformes > Cetorhinidae > Cetorhinus > Cetorhinus maximus. The sequence continues at coordinate 47,573,574 of NC_135902.1, read as the reverse complement.
ACTTTAAACTGAGGAATTAGAGCCCGCTCCCATCAGGAATCCCTCCAGTTGCAAGAGTGCTAATGGTCTGAGCTCACCAAATAACTGCAGTGCCCCCAGAGTCAAGTCACATTGGCTGTTGAAAGCATTGCCTCTCACCATGGTTGAGGAGAACAGAGCTATGACTGTACATCCAGCTCAGCAATTCACAGAAACCTGTTTCTAAACAGACCAATCCCAACAGGAATACATTGTGCCAGCCTTAATAGTTTTATATCGTGACTAATACAAAGTATTGCTAATAACCCTCGGTCATCCTTTTATTTAGATTGCTCTTGTTTAAAGAGACGGTAATGAAGGAGGGTGCTAACCTAGCCTTACAGATTGATGAAGGCTACAGGCATGCAATGGTTATGTTCCAGGACTAACAGAGACCTTGGAGTTAATTTTAACTAGTGTCAGGAAGATATAATAATGCTTTTGGAATTTGTTGTGAAATAATGGTATCTGGCAATGGTCTATATGTGTGTGTGCATGTCTGTGTGAGACTTAATTGAATTAAAGGCAGCTGATCTGAAGGCTTTGATGTGTTAGAAAAGATAAAGCTAGGTTTGAAATGTTAAGTAGGTAAACATAGGTGTCAAGGGAATATTTGCATTTTTAAATAAACCAGTTCAAAAGAGGGAGTGAAATGTGTCACTGAGCCAGGTGAAGTTCAGAAACAGTGTGTTTATTTTTCCCAAAGATTACTGGTAAAATTAGTACTATGAGAAATTTTTATGATCAGGGAAGTAAAGTCCAAAGACATAATGGAACAATGGGAATTTACATTAAAAGGGGAAAATATGTATAAAGAAGCAAAGGCTGTGTGTCAGGGGAGGCAAGTGTAAGGATGTAAAAGCTCTGGATCTGTCAAGCCATTGCCTAGGCAGAGATGACAGGTTCCACAAGGCTCGGGAAACTCAGCCAACCAAAGTTTAAAGCTGAATAATGCTGAGGCTCGCAGTGTGTTGGAGATGAGTTTGGATGGGAAAAACCATTCTTAAGACTTTAACTCCATGCCTAAACCTAAGTGTGAAAAGCCTTCAGCATCTATGCCTCAAGCTGCTGTCTACAATGAACTGTTGTTAAGAAAATTCACTTTGAGTTGGATTGTCCAGGGTATCATGTTTCTTTGCCTGGACATTTTAAAATCTATGTGCCTTAATGGAGGTGTAACTGGGAGTCATATTAATTAGGGGATTTAGAAGTTATTGTAGTCGTAATTTGTAGACATATGTATGTGCTTAAAATCATTTCCCTTATTAATAAATGTTTAATCTAGTTTTGTAAAAACCTATAAGGCTCAATGGTCTTATTACTACTGAATTCAAAGCCCACATCTCGAAGCTTACAAATTGCAAAATTAGTTGTGGTAGCTGTTTCAAGTTTCCCTCTGGAATTTGAACAACTCAGCATTTACCATCAGCTGTGTCATAACACTGGAAAAAAAAAGGCAACTTTGGTTTGGGCAGGGGGTTAAAGTCTTAAGAATGAGTTTTCCCATCCAAACCCGCCTCCAACACACTACGAGTCTCATCATCGTTCAGCTTTAACTCTGATTGGCCGAGTTTCCTGAGCCTTGGGGAATCTGTCAGCTCTGTCTTGACAAATCCAGAGCTTTTATGCCCACTTCTGGATCCAGTCCGGCTGCCTGTGTTCAGGCACTACACCCCACTGCCTGAACGCACTGCCTCCTAAACTTCCCAGTGAGTTCTCTGATCACCACCCCTCCCCACAGGACCTCTGATTCCAACCACCATCATTCATCCACCCGCAGGCCTATAATTCCACAACCCCTCCCCCTAGTCCTCTGATTCGTCATTCCTATGCCTGGTCATCAACCTCTCCTCCATCAGCCTGACAACCTGTATTCCCGGCACCTGCCAACAGCCCTCCGTACCCTTCCATAGTACCCCAGCCTTCACACACCACCCCCCCCACCACCCAAACCTCAGATTTTACCCCCACCCTGACCTTGCACCCCACCACCACCAAAGCATCTCACCCCACAGGACCCTAAGATTGGCAGTCCACCCAATCGACTCCCCTCCCCAACCCCTTCAATGGGATCACCCTCCCCAGGATGGCGCTCCCCCATCCTCCCAGCATGGACTTACACATGACTTTCATTGACCAGCTTTCCACCCGACTGGAAGCTGAACCTATTTATCAGACTTCAATTCCCAGCAGGGATCTGGTTGAGGATGTCACACACACACTGTGGAATTAAAACCTCTTTGCTGTGAGTGGACCTGACAGAGGTCATTAGGATTGTGCAATGGTTTGACAAGGTAGACCAAAACCGGGGGCGATTAATATGAGATAGTCACTAATAAATCCAATAAGGAATTCAGGAGAAACCGCTTTACCCAGGGAATGTTTAGAACATGGAGCCCATGATCACAAGGAAGGTAAAGTGAGTGATATCGATATATTTAAGGGGAAGTTTGCATAAGCACATGAGGGAGAAAGGAACAGAAGGATATTTTGAGAAGTTTGGTTGAAATAAGGTGGGAGGAAGCTTTTGTGGAGCAAGTTACTCGCTGCAGAATTCCCAGCCTCTCACCTGCTCGCGGAGCCACAGTATTTATATGGCTGGTCCAGTTCACTTTCTGGTCAATGATAACCCCCCAGGATGTTGATAGTGGGGGATTCAGTGATGGTAATGCCATTGAATGTCAAGAGGCGATGGTTAGATTCTCTGTTGGTGGAGATGGTCTTTGCTTGGCACTTGTGTGGTGTGAATGTTACTTGTCACTTGTCAGTCCAAGCCTGAGTATTGTCCAGGTCTTGCTGCATATGGACACAGACTGCTTCAGTCTCTGAGGAGTCATGAATGGTGCTGAGCATTCTGACCTTATAATGGGGGGGGGAGGTCACTGATGAAGCAGCTGAAGATGGTTGGGCAGAGGACACTACCCTGACGGACTCCTGTAGTGATGTCCTGGGATGGAGGTGAGCATTTCACCTAGTGTCATTCTGCTGCCTTCTCCCTGTAACCCTGCAGATTGTTTCTTTTCAAATAATCATCTAATTCCCCCTTGAACGCCTCGATTGAATCTGTTGGATCAAAATGCTGGAATTCCTTCCCTGTCTGCTAAAGGGGTTCCTACAGTGCTGACGGACAGGCAGTTCCAGAATTTTGTCCTGGCAATGATGAAGAAATGGGCAACGGATGTCCAAGTTGGGATGGCGTGTGACTTGGAGAGGAACGTGGAGGTGATAGTGTTTCCATTCACCTGCTGCCCTTGCCCTTCAGGTGACAGAGGTCACAGGTCAAAGTCCCTCCTTCCATCAATGTATTTTTTTTTTGAAAAATATACTTTATTCATAAAACACCTGGAAGAACATTACAAAACATTTCAAAATCACTTCCATCAATGTCAATATAAAGAAAGAAGATCAGGCGATCAAACACGTCAATCCCACTGGTGACTCCTCTGTCGTTTTCTCTATTACTGCACTTTAATGTGATTAGTTATTTGTGTTGTGTTTTGGAATGCAGCCGAGCGACTACAAAAAAGTCACTTTTGTGTACCTTCCGCAGCTTTGAGAACAAAACTGTGGGTAGAAGTATTGCTGGTCGCCATTTGACAGAATTAGATTGAAACTAAAACCAATTGCACAGGAAGTTTGCAACAATTGTCCAATGAATGCAGAGTTTAAAGAGCGAACGGGAACTTTTTGATGGCGAGACCGGTGGCTTTCTGTTGTTGACCAGGGAAAGTTATTGTAGCAGTTCAACTTCTGAACATTACCCAGCTTCCTGCTCATAAGCAGCTGTTCCTTAAGTAGGCTATTTACTGCAGAGATTACAAAGCCACGCCTAGGTTGTTTCCCCAGTGCCCTCATAGTTAGTTAGTGAACAAAAAGAGTAGTGTTTGGCTGTGTTCTCTTGAGTGGTTTGAAAAGCCCGTACGACTGAGGCGCCGTCGGCATCTTGACTGAAGAGATTTTTAGGGGGGAGGGATTTCGAGCATAACAAATTCAGCCACGATTTATTGGAGTGAAGAGGTCAGCCACATGCTGTGAAATATGTAATTGTGGTTTTCTGGTTGGTTGGGTGGGGGTGGTGGGCAATACAGTACTGACTCCAGCATTGGCAGCTGACTTGTTATCTCTATTGCTAAGAAATTTGTGATTTTTAAATCGAGCATGTGAAACTCAACTTCCTGGGTAAGTCTGAGGGAGGGGGGGAGAAGTTTGCTGTTTTAGCTCTTGTGATGAAGTGTGCATGTCTGCTGTAGTTACTGGCAAGGCTGCTGAGCGATTACACGCTGAAACATGCAGTTAATTCAAAGCTCCAGACGTCTGTGTTGGAGATAGATAAATGTGTTGAACAGTACCCTTCACTTCCTGCCCAGTCCAGAAATTCAGGCTGCGGACGTTGCAATGGATGTTTTTTTTAGTTTTGTTTTTCCGAGGGACTTTCTCGTCTTTGTTTTTTTTAAACACCGGTTAATATTGTTGGATCAATTGTGTATCATGCTTGCGTAACGTTCAGAGCGTGTACGGGTGCACTGGAACCGTTATCATTAGTTTACATGCTGGTCATTGGAGGAAGCCATGCCAGATCCAGCACAGTGTTGTGGTTAGATCCCATGTTGAGTACTATATCCAGCTTTAGTCGCCACTTTCCGAGGCTGGAGGCAGTGGGCAGAAGAGCTAGAAGGTGGATTTTTGTGAGGAAGGGTCGGCTAAGAGGAGACCAGATAATTTAGTGAACATAGAGCAAAGGATCACCTGGAATATGATACTTCAATCTAAACAATAACAAGAAGGGAGAGAGAATAAGTTCGAACAGGCAAAAAAACTAATTTAGGATTTGATGTCAGAAAATTCTTTTTGGCTAAGAAAATGATCTCCACGCGGAATACATTTAACAGTTGGATGTTGTAATATTTGGGGGTGCTTTGTCGGTTTCTTGATAGATTAGCTTGGGATGGGTTAAATAGTTTTCCTGCACCATGTCTATCATGTGGCGGAATAGTGATGCCCACTTCAGGATTAGGGTGTTTTTCTGATGGCCAATTCCTTATGACTAAGGAACGTAGGTTTACAGGTAATTCTGTTTTTGTTTTGGATTTCCAGCATCCACAGTAGTTTTTTGTTATTATCTCTAGGTTTACACTGTGTTGGAAGTGAGTTTTTAAGGTAGGGTTGCCAACCCCCCAGGGTTGGCCTGGAGTCTTCAAGAGATGAAGACCAATCTCCAGGACACTGCCCTGTGCAATCCTGGAGAGAAATCATTGGCTCATTAAAAAGGATATGTATTTTAATATTTTCTTTAAACATTTCTCTTTACCAGACATAAAAATATTGAAAATGGGTGGGGTGTTTGGCTGATAATTAGGCATCATCCAATTGGCGTAGGAAGGCAGTACGTCACAAGGATGGATGTGTTGGCCGACTAATGGCTGGAGCGTGGGGGCAAGTCAGGTGATGGAACCTCCAGGAATACATTTGATCGCAGTTGGCAACCCTATTTCAAGACGGCATAAAACTTAACTTTCAGGGTATTGCAAGAAAGTTTATTTTGTTGGTTCAGCTCTTTTGATGCAGTCTGTGTTTGCGTCCGCTCCAGTAACTGGCAGGAGGCAAGACTATGGAACGATTAAACATTTAAGATTGTGTTTGGTAAACACCAGATACAAATGGAATTGTGGAAAGCAAGATTTTTTTTTCAGGGGGTGGTGGGAGAGGACTTAACTAAGTTAAGGTGTATCGGGTACCACTATATTACAACTAAATACAGTTCACATTCCTTAATTTGTGTTAATCAGATAAGAGTATTTTATAGTGACAAAATATCAAGAACAATGCAAACCATTATCCAGAAATATCATTTGATTCATGTAAACTTTCTGTTTTGGAAGTAGCTGTGATGCCTATTGCTGCAGAAATACAACTGCTTCAACAGACAGGGATACTCATCAACCAGAGGTCAGTCTCATGATATTAGAATGATAGAATGGCTACAGCACAGAAAATAGGTCATTCGGCCCATTGTGTCTGTGCTGGCTCTCTGCAAGAGCAACTCAGCTCGTCCCACTGCACTGACCTTCCCCCGTAGCCCTGTAAAATTTTTTCTCTTCGGGTATGTATCCAATTCTCTTTAGAAAGCTGCGATTGAAACTACCTCCTTGACACTCTCGGGCATTGCAGATTCTAACCACTTGCTGCACAAAAAAGTTTTTCTTCATGTTGCTGCTGCTCCTTTTGCCAATCACCTTAAACTGGTGTCCCCTGATTTGCGAACCTTCCTGCCGATTAAAACAGTTTCTCTCTATCTCTTCTGTCTAGACCTTTCATCATTTTGAATACCTCTGTCAAATCTGCTTTCAACCTTCTCCTTAAAAGAACAATCCCTGCTTCTCCAATCTACCATTTAAATTAAGTCCCTCAACCCTGGAAGTAATCACATAAATCTTTTATGCACCCCCTCTAAATCCTTCACTTCCTTGATTTTGTAAAGCCCAGGATCCCTTAAGCCTTTTTAAGCACTTTTTCAACCTGTCCTTCCACCTTCCATGATTTGTGCACATATACCCCCAGCTTTCTCTGTTCCTGCACCACCTCCAACATTGCACCCATTATTTTACATTACCTCTCCTTGTTCTTCCTGCCAAACTGTATCACTTCACACTCCTCTGCATTAAATTTCATCTGCCACATGTCTGTCCATTCCACCTGCCTATCTGTGTCCACTTGAAGCTTACCCTTTTCACAGTTCACAATACTTCTAAGTTCTGTGACAATCATCTCATCATTTTGAAATTGTGTCCTGTACGCCCACTCTCGCTCTCGCTCGCTCCCTCTCGCTCGCTCCCTCTCGCTCGCTCCCTCTCGCTCGCTCCCTCTCGCTCCCGCTCCCTCTCGCTCCCGCTCCCTCTCGCTCGCTCGCTTCCTCTCGCTCGCTCCCTCCCTCTCGCTCGCTCCCTCTCTCGCTCTTGTTCTCTCACTCACTCTCTCACTCTCGCTCTTGTTCTCTCACTCACTCGCTCTTTCTACCTTGTCAGGGTAGTCCTTAAAAAATGACAATTTTGTCCTTGAGCTGCTATACTTTGCCTGATGTAGGTACAGCCTATAGTTCTGTTAGGTAAGATGTGCCAGGATTTTTGATCCAGCTACAGTTAAGAAGTGGTGATATATTTCCATGTCAAGACGGTATGTGTCTTGGAGGGGAACTTGCCAATGGTGATTTTCCCATGCGTCTGCTGTCTTTGTTCTTCTAAGTGGTAAGAGGTAGCAGGTTTGTTAGCTGCAGTGGAAGGAGCCTTAGCGAGTTGCAGCAGTGCATCTTGTAGATGGGACGCATTTCTGTCACTGGTGGTAGGGAGTGAGTGTTTATGCTGGCAGATGGGGTGTCAGTCAGATAGGCTGCTTTGTGCTAGATGCTGAATATTGTTGGAGCTGCACTCCAGAAAGCAAATGTTGAGTATTCCATCATACTCCTGACTCGTAGATGGTTAACAAATTGCACATTACAACAGTGGCTACTTTACAAGAAAGTACTCCATTGGTTGTAAAATGTCTTGGGATGTGCTCAAATCATGAAAGACACTATATGAATGCAAATTCTTTCTAATTGCTTTGCCTGAGCTCAAAGTACATTGATGTAAATAGTATTTCTCCTCCCCTTGTTTGCATATCTGAACAGCTTTGCTTAAACTATCAGTTTTAGTACTTGCTATAATGGTGCTTGGGGAGGTCTTGTGGCACAGTGGGTAGCGTCCCTGTCTCTGACCCAGAAGCTCTGGGTTTGAGTCCCACTCCGGGACTTGATGGCCAAGGAATTGCGTTCATAACGTGGACAAACAGCTCGAGTATCAACCCGCAAATCATTCCAATATATACGCCAATGGCAGCCGGTTAATAGCCGGAGAGATTCTAGGTCAGCCATGTGCAACTGCTGACCCCAGAGAACATTGAGGAGCTCAGGAGGGATTACAAAGGTTGGAGAACCGTGAAACCCCTCTTTGAGTCCCTGACACACTGGTGGGAAGCAGTCAAGGGAAACATCAAGAGGTTTTTCATCCTCAAAGGCGCCAAGAAAGCTAGAAAGGAACAGAGGGAAATGTCCCGACTCCAGAAAAACATGCAGAATCTGCTCCGGCTGCAGTCGATGGGGATCGATGTCAAGGAGGAACTCCAAGAGGTGAAGAGCCAGCAAGCCTCGCTCTTTGCCTCGGAGGCCTCCAAGATCATCTTCCGTTCCAGAGTCCGCTCCGTGGAGCAGGATGAGACGTGCTCACGTTTCTTCTTCCAAAAGGTACACAGAGAGAGCTCTGTGATCAGCAGCCTGAAGGAAGAAGACGGCTCAGTAAAGTCATCGCAGTCCTTCGAGAAGAGTAAAACTCCCGGAAGCGACGGCTTGCCGGCGGAGTTGTATTCGGCTCTGTGGGACTTGATCGGCCCAGACCTGCTAGAAGTGTACGAGAGTGTGCTCTTGGCCGGCAGCATGTCAGAATCCATGAGGAAAGGCATCATCACCCTCATCTACAAACACAGGGGGAAAGGGAGGAAATTAGAAATTGGCAACCCATTTCACTTTTGAATGTGGACTGTAAGATTCTGTCCAAGGTCATCGCCAATCGGGTCAAATCCGCTCTGGAGTTGGTGATCCACCCTGACCAGACCTGCGCTGTGCTGGGCAGGAAGATCTCTGACAGCCTTGAGCTACTCAGGGATACAATTGCCTATGTACAGAACAGGGGTGTGGACACCTGCCTCATCAGCCTGGATCAGGAGAAGGCCTTTGACAGAATATCGCACACCTACATGGTGGATGTGCTCTCCAAAATGGGATTTGGGGAGGGAATTCGCAATTGGATCCAACTGCTCTACACTAACATCAGTAGCGCAGTCTCAATCAATGGGTGGGAATCAGATAGCTTTCCTATTAAATCTGGAGTCAGGCAGGGCTGCCCTATCTCCCCTGTCCTGTTTGTGTGTTGCATTGAACCCTTTGCTGAGTCCATCAGGAAGGATCCGGGCATAAGAGGAGTGACAATCCCAGGCAGTGGAGGCACTCAGGTCAAAGCCTCCCTGTACATGGACGATGTCGCCGTCTTCTGCTCGGATCCGCTGTCGGTGCGCAGACTGATCCACATCTGCGACCAGTTCGAACTGGCCTCGGGAGCCAAGGTAAATCGTGGGAAGAGCGAGGCCATGTTCTTTGGGAACTGGGCTGACCGATCCTTTGTCCCCTTCACCGTCAGGGCTGACAGCCTGAAGGTGCTGGGGATATGGTTCGGAGGGACCGGGGCATGCATTAGAAACTGGAAGGAGCGAGTGTCTATGGTGCAAAGAAAACTGGGCATGTGGGAGTGATGCTCCCTCTCCATTGCGGGTAAGAACCTGGTCATCAGATGTGAGGCACTCTCGCTGTTGCTGTACATGGCACAGGTCTGGCCCATTCCAGACTCCTGCGCGATGACGATCACTCGAGCCATCTATTGCTTTATCTGGAGGTCGAAAATGTATCGTGTCCGCAGGGACGCGATGTACAAGCCTCTAGATAAAGGGGGAAAAAACGTGCCCAACATCGCCCTCCTCCTGATGGCCACCTTTGTGTGCGGCTGCATCAAGCTGTGCGTAGACCCTCGGTACGCAAACACCAAGTGTCACTACGTGCTGAGGTTCTACCTGTCCCCGGTGTTGCGAAGGATGGGTCTGGCCACGCTGCCGCGGAACGCTCCAAGTAGTTGGACCGTGCCGTACCACCTGTCCCTTGTGGAAAAATTTATGCAGAGAAACACCTTTGACCACAAGTCCATCAGGCAGTGGTTGGCACGTAATGTCTTAGAGGCCCTGCGGGAAAAGGAGAGGGTGGATCCTGTGGGATGGTTCCCCGAGCAGACTGTCAAAGTCATTTGGCAGAATGCCTCATCGCCAGAACTTTCCAACAAGCACCAAGACGTAGCTTGGCTGGTGGTGAGAAAGGCCCTCCCCGTCAGATCCTTCCAATACGCCAGGAGTCTCACCCCCTCTGCATGTTGCCCTCGAGGTGGCTGTGGTTGGGACGAGACCGTTGTTCACCTCCTTGTGGACTGTGCCTTTGCAAAGAAGGTCTGGAGAGAGATGCAGTGGTTTCTGTCGAGGTTCATCCCGAGCAGTTCTGTGACACAGGACTCTGTGCTCTACGGGCTGTTCCCAGGGACACACACCGAGACAAACATCAACTGCAGCTGGAGGATCATCAACGTGGTGAAAGACGCACTTTGGTCTGCCCGAAACTTGTTGGTCTTCCAGCGCAAAGAGTTGTCCCCGACCGAGTGTTGCAGACTGGCACATTCCAAGGTCCAGGACTACGTGCTGAGGGACACACTAAAGCTTGGGGCAGCCGCTGCAAAGGCGCAATGGGGAAAGGTCGCTGTCTAAGACCGTTCTGCCACAGTGCACCGAGGGGCTGGGAACTGCTGAGAGCCCCTCGGGCTGTGCAGCTCAAAATGAATGTATGCATTGAATACTAATTGTATTATAAATGTATTGAAGCACCTCAGAGTGCAACATGATGTATGTTGATAACTCCAATACCATTGTCTGATTGTCTGCATTGACCATATTGAAATGATTGTAATATTCATTGATTGTTTTGATGCACCTTGTGATACATGTGTAATAGTTGAATCTGATTGTACTTTTGTGATGGTGATTTTGAAATGTTTTGGAATGCTCTTCCAGATATTTTATGAATAAAGTATATTTTTCAAAAAAAAAAGTCCTGGTCAGCCATGTGATAGAGAGAACGTTGAAGTCTCTACCATCACTATCCATAACTCCAGACTACAACGTGCATGTAAAAGTGCGTGTTACCACAGCAACTCTGAATTCTTGGAGTGAAATTGTAACCTTCCACCATGGTGCATTATTACAGGCTCCATCTATACACTTCCTCCTTGAACAGAAGCCCAGCCAGTCCCTGCTCCCACCCTGCTCCAACTGGCTGCACTTGTTCCCACACTAAACAACTTCTCCTTTAATTTAGTCCAAATAAAAAGTGTTGCCATGGGTACCCAAATGGGTCCTAGCTCTGCCAGCCTTTTGGGTGCCCCTCCTCGCCTCCTTTTCCCAGTACATTGATGACAGTATCGGTGCAGTTTCCTGCTCTCTTCCCGAACTGGGAAATTTCATCAACCTTGCTGCCGATCTTCGCGTGGTCGACCTCAGACTCTTCGTCCTCTCTGCCTCGACGTCAGTGTCTCAATTTCTGAGAGGCTATCAACAAATATTCACTAAAAGCCTGCTGACTCCCACAGCTACTTCGACCACACTTCCCCACATCCTGTTTCCTGTAAACAGCCCATTCCATTCTCTCATTTTTTGGTTGCAGCCGTTGTGAAGATGCAGTCTTCCATATCAGTGTTCTGATATGTGTGCCTCGTTCCTCAACCAAGGATTCTCCCTGCACTGTGGTTAATGTAGCCCTTGATGGTCTGCATCTTATTTTCCATACCACTGCTCCCACCTCTTGCCCTCCCTCTCGGAACCATGATAGGGTCCCCCTTGTCCTCATCTTCCACCCCAGTAGCATCTATAATCAATGGATCAGCCTCTGCTATTTCTGCCACCTCCAGCATGATTCCACAACCAAACACCCTCTTGCCTTGCCTTCTCCTCCTTTCAGAGTTCCAAAGGGACCATTCCTGTAGTATAATGGTCTGGCACATACACGGTCAATGTGGGACTCGGTACAGTACCACCCAGTGATGTAAGAAGGCACATGACCCAGACATCAATGTGGTGTTGAGCAGAGACGTGTGTACACCTAAGCATAGAGACGGCTCCTAACTTGTACTCTTTACTGTACATATGAAAATTGTTCTAGTAGTTAATAAAGACTTACAGTTAACCTGCAGAAGATTCTGGAGACATACTGATCAACACCCCAAAACAGTTCCCTCTGTAATACCCTGGTCTGCTCTTTGATCACCCCAGCACCGCCTCTCTCTTTCTCCACAGTACCCTTCCACATGAGCGATAAGCAGTGGAGAGGCAACACCCACCCTTTTACCTCATCTGCCCTCATTATTTAAGGCCTCAAATACGTCTTCCAGGTGAAACAGTTAAGTTACATGTAATTCTGTCAATTTATATGCATCCGCTGCCCACAATGTGAGTTGCTGCATTGTGGGGAGACCAAGCTCAGACTGGGTCTCAGGCTGTCTGACCGCTTTGCAGAACAATTCCATTCCGCCCACAAGCACGGCCCCGAGGTGACTCTACCACGTCCATTCCCCACCTTGCTCTCACACTGACCTCTCTGTCCTCTGCCTCCTGTGGCGCTCCAATGAAGCTCAACGTAAGCTGGAGGAGACCGTAATCTCCCCTATTTGCTGCCCTCCTAGTTTCAGTTTTACTCTGGTTTTTTTTTTGCTTTTGGACGGCAAATGTTCATGATTGATATCACCTCTAGTCACATTGTATCATGAATTGTTCCATAAGTACTCCTTCACTTGTACCTTTTAGTCACACCTTGCCCTTAATCTTTTTACCCACGCTCCTTTTCACTAAAACCTATTGCATTTCTATCTTTTTGCCCAGTTCAGGTGGAAGGTTGTTAGTAACTGTCTGTCTGTCTCTCCTTCTCCATGGATGTTGCCAGACCGGCTGCAATCCTAGCAAATCTTGTTCTTATTTCCTTTTTGTGTTGGTGAACCAAACGCAGCTGCCAAATCCTCTCGACGATAAATCTGGAAAGCAAACACATTTATTCATTTTCTCTATTGTTAGTTGAAGTTGGGGAACTTAACGACGTGTGAACGGAGGCGAGTTTTAAACGAGCTGAAGGGGTTGGCCCTTGTGTTTTATTTTCTCTTTACCCCACACCCCCTCCCTCCTCACCTCCCCTACCCCTCCACCTCCCTCTCCACCTCCCTGAACATTCACAACTGTTGATTTTTTTCTCTCTCTGTCTCCCTGAAGTTGCCGATGATCGATTAGATTGAAATGAGGAGGTTTTCGTCTGTGGAGAAGTTCCTGATACTGAGTTGTCTTTCTCTAACGACCCTTTTTGTCTACTGCATCCTTATCAATGGATCATCGGACAGGTACAGGGGGTGTGTGGGGTTTGTGTTGCTGTCCTCGGCTTTATACAATACTATTTTATATCCCCCCCTTTAACTGCTCTTTACAAGAAATTAACTTTAGTAATTGCCTTTTTCTCCCGGTTCCCACTCTCTCTCCCGGTTCCCACCCAGGTTCCCACTCTCTCTCTCTCTCTCTCCAGGTTCCCACTCTCTCTCTCTCTCTTTTCTCCCATTCAATCAGTTAATTCATTGCTGGGAATAGATAAAACGAATATAGTTCATCGTACTTACCGCTCAAAAAATAAGTGCTGCTCCCTTCCCCATTGGCTTGACCATTTCCCCAGGATCTTTCTCTTTCCTTTTTTAAAGTAAGTTATTTTTGGCAAGAATGTGGATGTGTGTTATCCAGTGATAAGCCGCCAATGTTTCTGTATGGAATTCCTGTTTTAACGTTGGTGGGGGTGGGGCTTTGAAGTTAACTTGGTGCCTGCAGTTTGCAGGGGTGGGGAGTTTCTAACCTATGCATTGGGTGAGATAAATGGGCCCTGGGTTACTTGTTTGCTGGCCAGCCAGATACACCCCTCCCTGCCTGAATTAAACATTGCAAGTTTTCCAACTCTGCATTGGAAACAATTAAACATTTACAAGGACAGGGTTTGGGTGCGTGGACGGTGTGTGTGTGGGTGGGTGGGTGGACACTTTTATCCCTTGCTCCTGACTGCTGCTCTCCCATTTCGAGTGGAACAGCTATACTCCGAGAGAAATGTTGCTTATTGTTTTAACACTTAATTTGCCGCTGGCAATACGAAGCTGAGTGATATTGGAGTACCTCCATAAAAGCACGTCCGCACCAGGAAACTGATGCTCTCAGACCTGCTGAGTTTTTTCTGTTTTGGTTTACAGTGCTGAGTCATTTTTTAAATCGATTCTTCCACCTTCTTTGTGTTTTTAATTTTTATAAATTACTATTTATAATCTCTCCCCCCCCCCAATGTCTTTTGTTCTTCCTGTGGAATGAATTTCAATAAATCAGCTTTGACAAGAGAGGAGGAAAAAAAACCATTGCAAAGAGGCCCTTTTTGTTTTTGAGCAGCACATTAGGGTCTGGTCATTATCCTATCCACATTTAGCACATTCCAGTGTTAGAAGCCTTTTTAGGGAAGGATTGTCTTGTCTGGCCGTGCATCTGTTGTTGTCTGACTCCGTAAACGTCATATCATTTGAGAGCCTGACTGCCCATAGTCAAGCAGGAGATGGGAAACTGCTGCTGAAACTTGGCTGGAGGTATAAAGACACTCACTCCTATGTTTTCAACTGGGGGAGAACATTTCCCCTCTTCTCCTCTCTCTCCCCCCCCCCCCCCAAACAAGAAGCAGTTTTCCAAGATGTGACGAGAAAGCTAATTTTGGATTATTGCTGAATTGGAGGAGATGAAAGTGGTGCCTGATTTCCAAGTGCCTTTTTAATTGGTCAAATTGTTTTCCATTAGATTTGTTGGGCTCCCAAAATAAGGCCTCCTGGTGCGATGTGCAACTTTTTATTATTGATTATCTTATTAATTTTGTTTGAACCTCTCAAATGATCATTTGAGTTCAGTTTCAAAAGCAAATAAGCGGTAATTTTCTCTACCTTTTCAGTAATGCAGTATGTATTTAACATCTTTAAAGTTTAGAATGAGTGGATATAAGTTGGAAAATGTTTGCGGCATTTGCAGATAATAGCTGTTAGCATGTGAGTTTGGTCGGAGAGGTACCTATAACTCGGGAGCCAATGGGTTAAATAGCCTCAAGTAAGTTATTGAAATCGTCTTTAAATCTTATGGGGCAGATTCTGCAGGTAGAAAAAACAACAACATTGAGATAAAGATCTTCTGCTTGTGTAGACATGAAGAGGGGTAAATGGAGGCATATACATGTTGAAACCCATACTACTACAATAAATTGAAGTTTACTTGTTTAGTATATTGCATCCATAGCAATGAATGGGATCTATTAGTGGTAATCAATTTCCTCAAGCAATCCTGTTTAATTTCATTCCATGTTGTCATAGACGTGGAAAGTGCCATGGCATTGGATTTCAAAACACTTTTTTTTATTTCACTGCAATTGTTCAACTGTACAAGAGCAGATGATAAAAGACTCTGATTTGAAATAAACAAGGAAGAAGGAAGTTTATGGAAAACTTGTCAGGTTATACAATAGCCAGACCGAATACAGTGTGCAGGGGGTAACTGAAAAAGGATATATGAAAGGCAGACAGAGTCAGGAGAGATTCCCGGGTAGCATTCGAGTCAGTTTTACAGCACAGAAACAGGCCCTTCGGCCCATCGTGTTCATACCAGCCATCAAGCACCTATCTACTGTAATCCCATTTGCCAGCACTTGTAAGCTGTGGCGTTTCACGTGCTCGTCTAAATACTACTTAAAGCATTAAAGGGAACCTAAAAAATTGTTTAACAAATGGAGGAATGGTAGGGGAGGGTTAGGGAAGCAGAGGTCATGACTGATGTACTGAATGAGTACTTCACAAAAGAGGCTGATGAAGTTAATTTCAGTGTGGAGGCATAAGATATTGGATAGAATAAAAATATAAAGAAGGGAGCTGCTAAATGGGTTGGACTCGCTCAAGTTAGTAAGTCACCGAGTCTAGAGGGGATGCTTGCTAGGTTGATGAGGGAATCTAGGGTGGTGATAGCAGAACCTCAATCTTTCAATCCTCATTAGATATTGGAACGGTGCCAGAGGACTGGAGGTGTAGGTCTCATGGTTGGTGATGAGCTTGGCTAGGTCATGAGATGAGACGGGAGTGAAAGATGCCAGTTCAAAGTTGGGGCGGGGGGAAGCTTTGGGGAAACTAGTGGGTAAAAGGATGTGGAAAAGGCAAGATTCCATGAGGTAAAAGCAAAATACTGAGGATGCTGGAAATCTGAAATAAAAACTCAGCAGGTCTGGCAGCATCTGTGGAGGGAGAAACAGAGTTAACGTTTCGAGTCCGTGTGGCTCTTGAGGAATGGATTTTCCTCTGTTGGTAAGTCCACAAGCCCCTTGTGCTCATTGAAGGTGAGGGTGGAGTGACAGGTGAAAGATTTAAGGAGCTGGCTGATTGTGGGGGAAGAGAAAGTGTTGGGTTACCTTTACACGCCTTTGAATTATCTTGGAGCTGCAGACAGTTTTGGCAGAAGAGAGCAGGCCTGACAGTGTTTGATATGGTCTAGCGAGATCTAACATTGAATAACTAAACTAGTTATGTAGCATAAAATGTTTAAATCGGAGTCCCTCATATTTCAGGGAACAAAGATGGGAGCCATATTGAAGAGAATGACCACAGTGGGAGAAAGCAAGGATTTCACTGAGGACCAGGGGTGCCAAAGTCTGCGTGACTAAGCAGATTGGTATTTGCCGCAGTTTTGTGGCAATGCAAGAGCCTACTAGAGTTTGAAAGTCTAAGACACATTCGGGCCTTTTGATGAACAGGGAGCAGTCAAGCTTGCAGAGACTGAATGTCCAACTGATGATGGATTATTGCCACTTGTTGGTGACCTGGTAACAAGGGAACACAGCGAAGGTGATGATGCATTGAAAGGAGGCTCAGAAAAAATGTTCTCACAGATGGTTATATTCTAGAATTCTTTCAAACTGTTGCAGCGGTGTCCATTAAACCAGTTAAGAGAGGAATTAGCAGGGTGGAAAAGGCGTGAGCAAGCAGGAAAATCAGGTTAGACTGGATGGCTTATGGAGAAAATCACCAGTGTAGGTGGCTTCAGTCTGTTTTATGTGCTACACTAGATCAGGCATGCTGCATGTTTTATAATCTACACTAATACATGGGCTGTGACACAGCACAGTCGGAGGACATTCAGCTTATCATGCATGTGCTGGCTCTTTGAAACGGCTATCCAGTTAGTCCCACTCTCCTGTCCTGTGCCAGTAGCCTTTCAAATCTTTTCCCTTCAAGTATTTATCTCCGTAGCTCAGTGTATAAGATGAACCTATTTTTTGGCCCCAAAAAACGTGTCTTTGTATGTACTCAGCATATTTTTTTTATTATTCATTCATGGGATGTGGGCGTCGCTGGCTGGGCCAACATTTATTGCCCATCTCTAATTCCCTTGAGAAGGTGGTGGGGAGCTGCCTCCTTGAACCGCTGCTGTCCATGTGGTGTGGGTACACCCATAATGCTGTTAGGAAGGGAATTCCAGGATTTTGACCCAGTGACAGTGAAGGAACGGCCAATATATTTCCAAATCAGGATGGTGAGTGGCTTGGAGGGGAACTTGCAGGTGGTGGTGTTCCCATCTATCTGCTGTCCTTGCCCTTCTAGATGGTAGTGGCCGTGGGTTTGGAAGGTGCTGTCTAAGGAGCCTTGGTGAATTCCTGCAGTGCATCTTGTAGATGGTACACACAGTGAGCTGTTCAAAAGCTCATTGACTTTGGCGGGACCATAAAATCCCACCTATGTCCCTTTACTCATCCTATTTTCTCTCTTTTATCAATTTCATGGTCCTCATTTGGTGAATTTTAAAATCCCTCGGGCTTTTTTTTTAGGCAACATTATAAATCTCTTATTTTTACAATCCTTAGCCTTGTTTGTTTTCTTTATATACATGGTTGAACTGCCCTTTCTTTGACAATGGATCTTTATAATCAATTTAAATGTTTGCCATTGCTTACCTACAATCATATCTTTTAACTTCATTTCCCAAACTGCCTTGGCCAACTCATCCCTCATACTTTACTTAGTTTGCTTTATTTTGATTGAGATTTTAGTTTAAGTTCCGTTAAAGCGCAATATAAAATTCCATCATTATTACTTATGCCCAGAGGCTCCTTTTATTTATAGGGTTATTAATTAGCCCTGTCTCATTATTCAATACTACATCTAAAAATGGCCTATTTCCAATTTGTTTTCTAGGTGTTGTCAAGGAACAACCTTGTTTATATTCCATATTATTGTTCATTGCATTATTATTGCAAATTTGGTTTGCCCAGTCTGTCGAGATTAAAGTCATCCATGATAAGTGTATTAGCCTCATTACAATTGCCTCTCATTTTTGGATCTATGTTCTGCCCAATGTTGCAACTACTATTAGGAGTCCCATGAGCTACTCCCACCAGCGTGCTCTTCCCTTCTGTTGTTTCTTGCTCCATCCAAACTGATTCTGCATCTTAATTTCTGAGCAAGTCCTTTCTCTCTGCTGCCTTTTTCCCATCCTTTTATCATCAGGGCTACTCCTCCACCTTTGTTCATTTGCTTATCTCTTCTAAAAGTCAAGTATCCTGTGATAATTAATTCCCAACCTTGGTCAATTTGCAACCACGTCTCCGTAATGGCCATTAGATCAAACCTATTTTTCACGTCTGTTGTTAATTCAGCCATTTTGTTGTGAGTGCATTGTGTGTTCCAATATGGTGTCTTAAGCTTAAACTATTTTGACCTGGTGTCACCCAGCTGTTAATGCCACATTACTTGGCTCTCTCTCTCTCTCTCTCTCTTCCTGACCAACACGGCATGGGCAGAAACTTGATTGCTGGGATTCAAACGTGAATCTGTGGGAAAGATGGGCATGGATTGGAAGAGGTGGACATGGACTTGGGAAGGAAGAAAGGGTTCAAAGACTGAAAAATACAGTCTAGATCGTGGATTGTGGCTTGATCTGACGCTTGGGGGGTGGGGGTCTTGCTCTGCTTTGCTTCAACATCACATTGGTCCAGATTTGCACCCCACAAATTTAGTGCTGATATGAAATGGAAGCCACTTTGTGGACTGCTAAACATGGAAATTAAGTATATCATTGGATTGGTTTTTTTTTCTAAAATTTTGTTTGAGAAGCTTTTGAGGGGTCAGAACTTTCCCAAAACCATTTTCTGCTTGAAAGCTCTACCTCGTTTATTTAATCCCTTTTAAAAAGGAAGGTGCATAATGTGGGTAGATTGTGTGGTCTCTGGGAGGGCTGGGTTGTTTGACTAGCTTTTTCCATAATCTTATGTTTGTGACCTGCTTTATTGAATCTTTTTCTTTCAGTAAATTGAAGAAGATGGCTCCTGAAACCAGAGGCGTGAAGAATAATGCTTCCTCTGAAGAGTCCGTTCAAATAAAACTCAGCGTGGGCTTCTGGGTTTCTGTTGCCGGCAGCGGACAAAATAGAAGTAAGCAAAAAAATGCTCCTAATACTTCAGAGGGAACAAGTGAACCAATCCGAATGGAAGCACCGTTCCCAGGAGACCAGTATGCCACAGATGACACCTATCTTCATTCAGTAAGTTGTAAATTTGATTACAGTGCTACTTAATTTGTTACATAGATTTTTTTTAAAATATGTAATGTGGGCCCAGTCGGTGGTGACTGAGAAATGACACAAGAGTCTCTTGCAGCTGAAGAAGATGGTGTAAAGAATGCATTGGAGGAAAAGACTTCCCCATGAGCTTGTGTTCAAGCAATCGAAATGCAGAGCCATTTGTGTGTCTCATGCGTTTTAACTGAGTCTTGCTTGCGTACAAAAAAAACATCGTGTTAAAAATAGCTCTTCAAAAGGTTCAGTAGTCTGGGAGGCAATGTAAAAAGAGACTGCGACACTGCAGAAATTTTTCTCGTCCTGTAATTTCCTGATCACGCCGTCTGTTTCTCCCTCCCGTTCCCATTTCCATGTCTGTCCTAACGCAGCATGGCTGTTTGATCGACAACATGTCACTGTTTAATGGTGGCACTGAGATTCCATGGGCGGAATTTTATGGCAGCGGGATTTTCCCTTCCTGCCGAAGTCAGTGGAGTTTAGAATGGCCCGCTGCGTTTAGGGCCCCGTCCCCGCTGTGATGGGGTGGTTCAATTCCGGCCCATGTATAAAATGTTACAGAAGCCCTCTGTGGGTTATAGCAAACATCAGGAATGCTGTCTGGAAATGTTCTTTATAAGTTCTTAGCCAAAACTGCAGCAAGTCAATGGAAAGTAGGTAGGAGTTTACCATCGACAGTTATTTTGCTGTTCCCCTTCAAAAATAATAGATGATAGCAGTCAAACAAATAAAACAGTGGCCATTTTGTTGTGAATGCTTTGCGTATTTGGATATGATGCCTCGTAGCTTCAACTATTTTGTGACCCGGTGTCACCCGAGCCATTAATGCCCTATTACTTGGATCTCTGTTCTTTCCTGACCTACTCTGCAGTTCTTGGCACACGTGCTCAGCAATGAGCATGCTGATCCCAGTGATTTGATCCAAATTCAGCCCGAGAGGCTGCTCGATGAGTGGCCCACTCGTTTTGGGAGGTGTGCACACTCCTTTGTACCTAGGGGCACCGAAAGTATCCATATGTTTGCCGTGGTGTCCTTTGGTGTTATTCCTGCTTCACTTAATATTGTTTGATCTCCTCTGTTAATGCAAGGGATCTAAATGATTCTATGTAAACCGCGTGTACGCTGCATTGATGTACAGTGATCTTTGTTGAGGGGTAATACATTTTCCAGCATACGCTGATGGTGGATAAGCAACGCTGAGCTGGCTTTTTTGTATCCTGCCTCTTAATGTTGCTCGGTCTTTGGGGACAGAGCTTGCAATCGTCTCAGCTGAGTGCGCGCAAAACGTTGCCTCTCTTTTCAAGTTACGTCAAGGGTAAATGGAGTTTACGTGGTTTTGAAATTGGCACTGAAAGATTGTTTTTGTCCAAAAACCTGTCCTGCCTGCCAGCTTGCCAAGGTGCCTGTCATGGCCAGTAGAGACACATTCCATCTGTCACGTTCCAAACACGAACTGTAGTCAATTCGGAATCCTCTGGAACTCCCCTTTCTTTTTAAAAATGGACTTTAAAATGCTGCTGAGGGTGACCGCGGGGAGTCACCTGACTTGACCTATGGGTTCAGACTGCCACACTGTCTTGGTAGGGCAGATCCCAGATTTAAGAACTGTAAATACCCGTATCTTGATACCATCCGGAGCAGATTGTCTGACCTGACCTAAGACAGATGCCCGCACACGTTGTGGCTAATCCACTGAAGCCCAACACCACATTTGGAAGGGAACTGTAAAGGACCGCATGGTAAAGATAGCCATGTTGGTCACTCTTTTTTTAAAAAAAAACAAAAGCCTCAAGTTCTGTCTGCAGCGCACATAACAACCGCAGAGTCACCGACAGCAGAAAGGGCAGCAACATCTTAAGATCTCCAAACCTGTTCCTTTACAAGTCCACCAGGACAGAAAACCGACCTCCTAATAACGAGACTTCCAAGTAACTAACTTGTGAGCTGCTGAAATCTCCTCAGGGGAATCCCGCCTTAATCGTGACCTTTTTAAAAATTCTTTTGTGGGATTTTGAAATTGGAATTTACCAGAATGTTGCCAGGGCTTGAAAATTACAGCGATGAGGGAAGATTGGATAGGCTGGGGTTGTTTTCCTTGGAACAGTGGAGGCTGAAGGGTGACCGAATGGAGATGTACAAAATTGAGGGGCCTAGATGGGGTAGACAGGAAAGACCTGTTTTCCCCTAGCTGAGGGGTCAGTTACCAGGGGGCATAGATTTAAGGTGATTGGTAAAAGGATTAGAGGGGACATGAAAAATGTTTTCACCCAGAGGATGGTGCGTGTCTGGAATTCACTGTCTAAGTTGACGCTTGAGGCTAAAACACTTAATTTAAAAGGTACCTGGATCTGCACCTGAAGTGCTGTAACCTGCAAGGCTATGGACCAGGTGCTGGAAAGTGGGATTAAAAATGAGCGGCTAGTTCCTTATTTTTTCTCTCTCATTTTTTGGCCAGCACAGACACGATGGGCTGAATGGCCTCTGCGCCGGAAACTTTCTATGGGATGTGGGCATCGCTGGCAAGGTCAGCACTTAGTTTTCCATCTCTAGTTGCTCCTTAGAAGAAGGTGGTGAGCCACCTCCTTGAACTGCTGCAGCCCACATGGTGTAGATACACCCACAATGCTGTTGGGGAGCAAGTTCCAGGATTTTACAACTCCAACTATTGAATCCACCTAGACTGCCCTTCAGGATTGAAAACCCTTTCCTCACTGGGCCTGCAACGAGTGTTTCTCTTTCCCCACATGGGTTGATCCCGTGAATTACTTTGACTTGTAAAAGTGCACTATTCTCTTTAACTGTATCTGTCTGCAAAAAGCTCCCTGATGCTGCTTATCCAGATTGTCCAACAACGCGGGTTTCAAAGCACACGTTTCCTCCTGTTTGAGAAGACAATGACTACAGACAGTAAGGGAAGGGAAATAAGGGCTGGGATTTTCTGGTCCCGCCCGCCATGGGAATTGTCACGGGTGGGATGGGAAATTTGATGGACCAACTAAAGGTTTAAAAAAAAAAGCACCAGGTAATAAGTTGGAGTGGAGTGGCCATCTGACTCTGATCACCGCTCTGCAAGTCCAAACCTTTGGAGTTATTAGGGGAGACAACAAAAGCTTCATCAAAGAAGTAAATCTTAAGCATTATCTTAAAGATATGAGGAAAAATAAAGGCAGAGAGATTTAGGGAGAGAATTTCAAAACTTTAGGGTCTTGGCAGCAGAAGGCAAGACGGCCAATGGTGGAGCAATTAAAAATTGGGGATGTTCGAACTTCCAAGCAGGAAGAGGAGAGCAAAAATTTGAGTTTTGGGGCTGGAGAAATCGAAATGGAGAGGAGTGAGGCCATGGAGGATTTGACAACAAGGATGAGAATTTTAAAAATGAGGCGTTGCTTAGCTGGGAACCATTTGTTGATCAGTGAGCACTGGGGTGTAGGTGAACGAGATCTGGTATGAGTCAGGGCATGGAGAAGCTAAATGAATGGGCTAGAATGTGACAGATGGAATATAATGAGTAAGTGTGACATTATTCACTGATAGAAAAAAACAGAATATTTCTTAAATGGTGGGAGGTTGGAAAGTGCAGGTGTCCAAAGGGACCTGGCTGTCCTTGTCCATGAGTCACTGAAAGTTAGCATGCACGTGCAGCAAGCAATTAGGAAGGCAAATGGTATGTTGGCGTTCATTGTGAGGGGATTTGAGTATGGGGGTAAAGATGACTTGCTGCAATTGTATAGAGCCTTGGTGAGACCTCACCTGGAGTATTGTGTACAGTTTTGGTCCCTTAATCTAAGGAGGAATATACTTGGCATAGAGGGAGTGCAACGGAGGTTCAGCAGATTAATCCCTGGGGTAGTGGGGTTATTTTACGAGGAGAGATTGGGGAGACTGGGTCTGTATTCCCCGGAGTTTCGAAGAATGAGGGGTGACCTCATTGAAACTTGCAAATTTCTTACAGCGTGTGACAGGGTGGATGTAGATAAGATGTTTCCCTTGGCCGGTGAGTCCAAAACCAGGGGACATAATCTCAGGATAAGGGGTAGACCATCTAAGACTGAGACGAGGAGGAATTTCTTGGCTCAGAGAGGGTAGTGAATCTTTGGAATTCTCTACCACAGAGGGCTGTGGAAGCTTAACCATTGAGCATGTTCAAGACAGAAATTGATAGATTTCTGGAGACTGGTGACATCAAGGGATGTGGAGATAGTGCGGGAAAGTGGTGTTGAGGTAGGTGATGGGCCATGATCTAATTGAATGGTGGAGCAGGCCCGATGGGCCCAATGGCCCACTCCTGTTTCTGCACTTTTGGATTTCTACACTTTTGGATGACAAGCTTACGGGAGGTATAATATGGGAGACCAGCCAGGAGTGCATTGGAATAGTGAAGTATGCATGAGGGAGTTGCTGACGGATGAGCTGAAGCAGGGGTGGATGAAGATTTGCGGGCAGTGCAATTGCTGAAATGTGAACTCTGCAGCAGTTGTTAATATCTTGGCAGCTCAGCTCTGATCCGTGGAATCTTATGATTATTTCACAGAATTTCCTCATTGGCATGTAAACGGAAGTCCATGGCCGTAAAGTGGAAATCCTGGGCGTTGGTTGTCATGACGATTAGTGCTTTAAGACTGTTTGTTTAGTTCCATGTTTGTTTTGTTCCATGTGAAAGTGTGCCTTGTGAAACATCCGGGGTATTTCCTACCATTGTGTTTTTAAAAAATATGCTCTTTACACATGCAGTCTGTCGTTGTAATAATAATAATAATAAAAACGCTGAAAATTCTCAGCAGGCCAGGCAGCGTCCATGGAGAGAAATGGTTAATGTGCCAAGTCACGATGATCTTTCTTCAAAGCTGGGGAAGGATAGAAATGTTTTTAAGCTGGGGAGCGGGCAGGAAACTGCCTGTATCAGGGAGAGAGGAGAGGTTAACAAAAGATTCTATGACATAACAGTCGAGGAGTAGTAATGCATATCATAAAGAAACAAAGGCTACGTCCAAACACAACATGAAGGGATAAAGAGAGAATCAATTCGAGACCAATACAGCAAAACTAAAGAGAAGAAGAAAACAAATGGAACAAAATGAAGGCTCAGGTTAAGGTCTAAAGTTGTTAAGCTTGACGTGGGGTCCAGATGGCTGTAGAGTGCTAAGCCGAAAGACGAGGTGCTGATCCTCGAACTTGCGTTGAGCTTCCCTGGAACTGGAACGCTGTAATACGCCATGGACACCAAGGTCAGCATGGGGTCAAGATGGAGAATTAGAGTGATGAGCAACCGGAGGCTCGGGATCATACTTGTGGGCTGAACGGGGGTGTTCCACAACGCAGTCACCCAGTTGGTGTTTGGTCTCCCCAATGGAGAGGAGACCACCTCATGAACAGCGCATGCAGTAGACTAAGTTGAAAGGAGTGCAAGTGAATCACTGTTTCACTTGGAGTGTTTGGGGCCTGGGATGGTGAGAAGGGAGGAGGAGGAGAAAGGACAGATGTTGCATCCCCTGCGCTTGCACAGAAAGGTGCCATGGGGAAGGTGGTGTTGGAAGTGACTGAGGATTGGACTCGGGTGTCGTAGAGGGTGAAATCCCTTCGGAATGCTGAAAGGCGAGGCACGGGAAGATGTTTGGTGGCATCATGCTCGAGCTGGCAAAAATGGCGTATCATCTGTTGAATACGGAGGCAGGTATGGTGGACGAGGTGGACAAAGGGGAACCGTGTCATGATCCTGGGAAGGAGGGGAAGGGGTGAGAACAGAAGTGCGGGAAATGGAATGGGTATGGTGGAGGGCGCTGTCAACCACGCTGGATAGGAAACCTTGGTTGAGGATGAAGGAAGGTTTATTGGAAATGCCAATATGAAAGGTTACTTCATCCGAACAGATGCAATGGAGACTGAGAAACTGGAAGAATAGAATGGAGTCTTTACAAGAAGCAGGGTGTGAGGAAGTGTAGCTGTTCTCTGGTCCAACTATAACATGGCACCGCCCTTGTCAATGGGTTTGATGACTCTTATCTGGCATAGTGACCAAAACCTAGCAGAGGCTGAGTGCCAACCCTGACAGCTCCTCCTACCTTCCCTGGACAAAGGCTCCACGATTTGAACATCAAGCCATTGTGTCCAGGACTGTCATTGAGCTCATGTTCTGGATATCTTCCCTCCACAACCCCCCAACCTTATAGTCCCCCAACCCCAAATAGCTCTTTTCTACCTCCCTTGTAAAATCCATAAACAAGACTGCCCTGGTCAGCCCATTGTTTCTATCGGCCGCCTCCTAACCCACTGAACCATGTTTCTTCCTATTTCGGTTCCATTTTTTTTCTCCCCTCTTACAGTCTCTTCTACAGTTCATTCGCAACTCTTCCAATGTCCTACGTCACTTCAATAGTTTCCTGGCCCTAAACATTTCCTATGGACCTCCGATTCCGCTACACTGCCATCCCCCAGGATGGTCTCTGAGCTCTCCGCTTCTTTCTCGAACGGAGGTCCAGCCCGTCCCCATCCACCACCACCCTCCGCCTGCTGAGTTTGTTCTAAATTCTGAACAAATTTCCCTTCAACTCCGTTCACTTCCTCCAGATAAAAGGTGTTGCAGTGGGTGCCCACAGGGGTCCAGTGATGCCTGCCTTTTTGTGGGATATGTGGAACATTCATTATTCCGGTCCTACTCAAGCCCCCTCCCTCATTTCTTTTCTTTTTCCAGAACATTGATGACAGTGTTGGTGCCACCTCCTGCTCCCGCCATGAATTGGAAAACTTTGTTTGACTCTTTCCAATTACCACCCTTCCCTAACTTTCACCTGGTCCATCTCTGATTCTTCTCTTCCTTGACTTCTCATTCACAACAAACCCACCAACTCCCACAGCTACCTCGACTACACTTCCTCACACCCTGCTTCTTGTAAGGCCTCGATTCCATTCTCCCAGTTTCTCAGTCTCCGGCCCACCAGTTCAGATGATGCAACCTTCCACTCCCACGCTTCCAATGGGTCTTCCTTTTTCCTCAACCAAGGATTTCCACCCACTGTGGTTGACAGGGCCCTCTACAATGTCCGATCTATTTCACGCACTCCTGTTCTCACCCCCTTCCCCTCCCTTCCAGACATGATAAGGGTCCCCTTGTCCTCCACTTCCACCCAACCAGCCTTCATATTCAACGGATCAACCTCCTCCATTTCTGGCAGCTCCAGTGGGATGCCACCAAACACATCCTCCCATGCCCTTTCCTGACCATTCTCTTCACAATGTCCTGGCCCACTTCTCAGTCACCCCTAACACCCACCGATTTTCCCTAAGGCACCTTTTCTGTGCAAGTGCAGGGGATGCAACACCTGCCCTTTCACCCTGTCCCTTCTCACTGTCCAAGGCCCCAAACATACCTTACAAGTGAAACAGTGATATACTTATTGTACTTTCGATTTAGTATACTATATTCACTTGTTCACGATGTGGTAACCTCTACATTGGAGAGGCCAAACACAGACCACGTGACCACTTTGTGGAACACCTCTTGTTCAGTCTGCAAGCATGACCCCGGACTTTTGGTCATTTTAATTCTCCAATTTTCCCCCATGTTGACCTTTCTGTCCATAGCCTACTACAGTGTTCCAGCGAGGCTCAACACAAACTCAAGGAACAACTCTTTCAACTCTGCACTCTACGGCCTTCTGGGCTCAACACTGAGTTCCGCAACTTTTGAACCTCTGCCTCTATCTTATTCTATTTTTTTTTTGGAAAAAAATACTTTATTCATAAAATATCTGGAAGAACATTCCAAACCATTTCAAAATCACCATCACACAAGTACAATCAGATTCAACTTTTACAACATATATCACAAGGTGCATTAATACAATCAATGAATATTATAATCATTTCAATATGGTCAATGCAGACAATCGGATTGGAGTTAACATACATCATGTTCAATCTGAGGTGCTTCAATACATTTATAATACAATTAGCATTCACTGCATACATTCATTTTGAGTTGTACAGCCCGAGGGGCTCTCAACAGTTCCCAGCCCCTCGGTGCACTGTGGCAGAAAGGTCTTAGACAGTGACCTTTCCCCATTGTGCCTTTGCGGCGGCTGCCCCAAGCTTTAGTGCGTCCCTCAGCACGTAGTCCTGGACCTTGGAATGTGCCAGTCTGCAACACTCGGTCGGGGACAGCTCTTTGCGCTGGAAGACCAACAAGTTTCAGGCAGACCAAAGAGCGTCTTTCACCGAGTTGATGATCCTCCAGCTGCAGTTGATGTTTGTCTCGGTGTGTGTCCCTGGGAACAGCCCATAGAGCACAGAGTCCTGTGTCACAGAACTGCTCGGGATGAACCTCGACAGAAACCACTGCATCTCTCTCCAGACCTTCTTTGCAAAGGCACAATCCACAAGGAGGTGAACAACAGTCTCGTCCCAACCACAGCCACCTCGAGGGCAACGTGCAGAGGGGGCGAGACTCCTGGCGTGTTGGAAGGATCTGATGGGGAGGGCCTTTCTCACCACCAGCCAAGCTACGTCTTGGTGCTTGTTGGAAAGTTCTGGCGATGAGGCATTCTGCCCAATGGCTTTGACAGTCTGCTCGGGGAACCATCCCACAGGATCCACCCTCTCCTTTTCCCGCAGGGCCTCTAGGGCGTTACGTGCCAACCACTGCCTGATGGACTTGTGGCCAAAGGTGTTCTATTTTTTTTGTTTTGCTGGGTTGTTCTTGAAGGGATGAAGAAACAAACAAGCCATGTTGTATTCAATGGTTTTATTGCAGTCATTCACACCTCATTTAGACACAACCTTTGCAGCTTTACTACACCCATTATCACTCCCTTTGGCTGCTGCATCACAAAATCTTTTTGTTATTTAATCTCAAAACAAAACCAGAATTACCTGGAAAAACTCAGCAGGTTTGGCAGCATCGGCGGAGAAGAGCAAAGTTGACGTTTCGAGTCCTCATGACCCTTCAACAGAACTAAGTAGTTATTTAATCTCCCCTGGCTTCCACCCTATCATAAACCTTTCCCTTTTTGTTCTTCCTCCCAGCCCCCAACCCCTTCCACTAGCTTAAAACACTTACATTTCTTTCTATCTTCAGTTCTAAACAAACATCATCTTGACCTGAAGCATTAACTCTGTTTCTCTCCACAGACCTGACAATTTCCAGCAATAGTTTTTTTCAGATTTCCACAGTCCGTAGTATTTTGCCTTTGTTTGCCGTTGTAATAGCTGCATTGAGGTAATGGCGTGGCTTAAACACTGAAGGCCAAGGGTGAAATTTCCTTTCTGAGGGAAGCTCTGCTCTTTCACCTGGATGATTCCTTTTGGCCTGACAATACTGGAGCTATCCAAAACACTCGAGAGCAGGGACTCGAATAGGTTTAATAGGTTTTGAATCTTTGTTGGAACAAGTACATCACGGACTGGTTCCCTAAGCAATTGCGTCTTTGTAACAAAAGGCCTGTATTTTGTTTACCCTGTTACCTCGGGCAGTTGCATAGCAACAAGAGTAGGGCATTCAGCCCCTCGAAAGTCTTGGCCGCAGGATAGCGGAGATGCTCTGACTTTTTCTATGTAGTGATTTGTTGCATAGAAGGCTCAAACTAGTTTTCTATTCTGTTACAGTAGCTTATAGGAAACACAGCAGTGACTTTGGATGATGTTGATTGCATTTTGGAATATGAGTTTGGGGGTCTTTTTGTGGTGGCTCTTGTCCATAGAATGACGACATGAGTGACTCTTTGTCCACTGATCAATTAGTAGACAGATTGAAAACTATATTGAAGCAGATGATTATTCTTCATGGACAGACATTGTGTTTCATTATGGTATGCCCTGACATAATAGAATGTCACTGTGCGGCAGTGAGTGGATTTCACCTTGTGTCCATGTGTTTTCCTGTGCTCATAGGAGGTTGTTACCCATTCTTGCTGGAATGCCTCCATGAGGCTTCATTGCAGACCCCCCACCTGCTGATTTAGGCTACCCAGCCTCTTTTCTAAATCCTTGAATTGTTAATTTGCCAGCTCACTCAGCAGGGGAAGGGGATGTGGTGGCGTAAGCGGTAATGCTCCCGGACAAGAAATCCAGAAGGATCCGGGCTAATCCTCTCGGGACGTGGGCTCGAATCCCACCGTGGCAGCTGGTGGAATTTAAATGCAATTAATAAAATCTGGAATCGAAAGTTAGTCTCAGTAACGGTGACCGTGACAACGATCACCGATTTGCAGTAAAAACTCACCTGGTTCGATAACGTCCTTTTTAAGGGAAGGAAAGCTGCCATCCAAAACCCTGCAGTCCGTATCCTCACTTGCACCGAGTTCCATTCACACATCACTCTCTACTTATTCCCCTACATTGACTCCCAAGCCAGCAATGCCTCCCTGGTGATGATGCTTTCAGCTGCCTAAGCTCTGGAATTCTATCTTCGAGTCCCCTCTTTAAGATGCTTCTTTAAAATCTACCTCCTTAACAAAGCTTTTAGTCGCCTGTCCTCATATCATCTTCTGTGGGTCAATATCCAATTTTCTTTGATAAACTCCTGTGAAGTGCCTTATGTTACATCAATGCAAATTGTTGCGAAATGAGTTGAATTTTTTAGCTGAGAAATTTCCTCTTTCCTCCTCATTGAGACATTAATGATTTCCACTTACTGACTCTTTGATCTTTGGATTCCCTACGCAATTTTGCTTTTTTTTTCCCACCTACCCTATCCCATTAATCTGGGTGTAACTGGATCCCTATTCCATTCCCGCTGAACTCATCCATGTCATTCTTCTCCACCTCGCTCTCTCGCCTTAGGTGCGGTGACCCTCGGGTTAAACTCTCCACCAGTCGTCTCCCTCTAATGTGGGAGCAGCCTATGGCCCTCTGGGACTACGGCCGCTTTCTTTCATTCCTTCAGTCAGCTTGGTGTCAAGCCCTTGTGTTGCCTAACTGCGCCATGCCTACCAGCCCTGACTTCATCGACGTTTAGGCGGGCGAACAGATTCCCGCTTGGCCTTATGCCATTTTTTGGGCTGGAGCAAATCATGAATCAGTGCTCATGTTTTTGGGGCAAATTAGGTTGCTCCAGTTAACTTTAGTGCCCCGGAACAGAGGAGTGCTTTGGCAGGATTCCGACTCTTGATTGTGAAGGTTACATTCCCCTTGCAATGCAAATTGTTTTTAACAAGTTGGGGGAACCTGGCGAAGTCATTTAAAACTTGTGAAGTTCATTTGGTTCCCTTTTTGGTTTGGCGATCGTTCAGTGGGGGAGGTGTGAAAAGTGTGCAGCATTGTTACTTATGCTTGTGTAGATGGAAATGATCACAGGATCGGACGCTGCACTGCTGCGATGCCCCCCATGGTCAGATAGCTTGGTGATGGTTGATGAGCATAATAAAGAGGATTCTGCTTCCCACTGGGAGGGTCAAATCTCTGTTGACTTGGTTTAAAAGTACAAAGGAACAAAGCTTTGGCACCATAATTATTCCGATGATCGGCTTTAGTAAGCCCTAACTCGGGCCTTTTATAATCTTGTATTAAAAATGTTAAGAATGGCAAGATTCCATTAATAACCAGGGTACGCGTGGAACAGTATCTCTGCAAATAGTCCTTGTGGCATCTAGGTTGAATATTAAGAAAATGAACAAGGGCCACCTGTCATGGTGTAACTCTATCTTGTAAAGACATCTTAAACTACTGAGCGATGACGCTTTAAGGCAGGCTATAACGCTTGCATTGAAGCAACATATTGCCTTACCACATCAAAAGCAAATCACTAAATTTCGAGTTATTTTGAAGTTGCTGTTTCTACAGAAAAACAGGTGTCACTCTCCCTTTAAAACACTGATTAATTTTAATCGGGATTTACGGACAGGACTTTTGAAATGTAAAAATAGTTCCTACATTTTGACTTGGAAATGATTCAGGAACAATGGAATTGCTTTTGAAATCACTCTTCCCTCAGAAATAGGTTTCACTTTCCCTTTAAAGCTCCAAATTAATTTCAGTTGGGATTTATGAACAAGGCTTTTGAAATGTAAAAATAGTGCCCGCATTTTAACTTGGAAATGATTCAGGAACAATTGCTGGTTGTGTTTTAAGTTACTTCCTTGAGGCTTCAGCTAGTCATAAGAATTATTTCCGCCTGTGGTAGTAGCCTCCCTGCCGCCTGTAATTTGATAACTATTCCCTCTGAGTATACATCAGTCAAGCCATTTCGTCCAGACTAGCTAAGACTGCTGCTGGTTCAAGGAAGAAGTGTTGAAGTAAGGTAGAATTAGTCTAATTATGTCATAGTTCCCAATACTTAGTTTTTACTCCTGCCATTTCTTTTTCATCTTCTTGAGTTCTCCCATTTCAAGGACGTCAGTTTTCCTTGCCAGTTCTTGAGTACTATTCGATGGACACGTTTGAGGTTTCATTCATCTGGCCTTCCTTTATGCTTGACTGCACTGCTGTTAAAATGAAACTATCCCTTGACACCAAAAAATTTAACTTCTTGAGTTCTGAAGAAGAGTCATAACAGACGCGAAACGTTAGCCCTATCTTTCTCTCCACAGATGCCGTCAGACCTGCTTGAGTTTTTCCAGCAATTTTTGTTTTTGTTTCAAAACGTTTAACTACTGGGTGCATCCAGAAACTGGAAGGGCTTGTTTTTTTTTCACAACCTCCTTGCAATCCAAATGCTTGCACCCAAAGAAGTCCTCTTTTTGTGAAGCCTAGTCACTGTTGTAACATAGGAAATGCAGCGTTCAAGTTGTGCACACCCAGATCCCAGAAGGATTTGCATTTGTATAGCGGCTTTCACGGCCACCTGACACCACGACATGCTTCACCATGTAATGCCATGTATGTTACTTGGAGCCGAAGACATACCTTTTTATTTTTTGAAATGTAGTCACTGTTGTGATGTGGGAAACGTGGCAGCCGATTTGCGCACAGAGAGATCCCACAAACAGCAGCGTAATAGTGGCCAGATAACCTGTTTTGGTGACGTTGAGATAAATATTGGCCACAGGAAACCACTCGCCTGCTTCTTCAAAAGAAAATGCTATTTTTTACATTCGCGTGAGAGGGCAGATGGGGCTTCAGTTCAACATCTCGTCCAAAATATGGCACCTCCAACAGTGTCGTGCTCCCCCAGCGCTGCACTCGAATTTCAGCCTTGATTTCTGCGCTCAAGTCCTTACTTGAACCCTGAAGCTTTGTGACAATTGAGCCACAGCTGACAATACGCTACTGAACAAATAATCTGTTTGTGATGTTGCTTGAGGGATAAATATTGGCCAGAACACTGGGGAGAACATCGTTGATCCTCTTCGAAATAGTGCTGTGGGAATTTATACATCCACCTGAGAAAGTGGACAGGACCTCCTGTTTTTCAGACTGGGTGGTGGTTTGCAGTGGTGGCCCCAACGGGTCAGCTTTGTGCCCATTACCCTTTTTGTAATTGCTATAAATGACCGAGACTCAGGTGTGGGGAGCAACATTATAAAGTTTTGCAGATACTCCGAAGTTTGACAAGTGGTATATGGGTATGGTATGATATAGGCTGGATTGTGAAATGGGTAGAAGCTTGACAAATGTAGAGAAGTGTGTGATGTGAAGGGAGAAGTAATATGAGAAGACAGTATGTTTAAAAATGACACCATTTTGAAAAGCGTAGATGAACATGATGAGGCTTTGTCCATATATAGATGGCAGGGCAAACTGATAAGCTGGTTAAAGAGCACATGGGTCACTTGGGTTTATAAATAGGTTTTTTCCAAATAGAGGCATAGAATATAAAAGCAGAGACCCCGTGCTGGAACTTTATAAATCAAAGGGCTAGGTCTCAGCTGGACTAATGTGGACAATTCTGGGTGCCACACTCCAGGAAGGTCGCGAAACACCTTGGTGTATAGAGGAGGTTTACCTGCATGTTATCAAGGATGAGAAACTTGAGTTTTGAAGAGAGGTTGGAAAAGTTTGAACAATTCTCCTTGGAACAGAGGAGGTCTTCAAAATGGATAAGAGGGGATTAAAAAAGACTCTTCCTTTTGGCAAGTGGGTCAATAACCAGAGATCATCAATTTAAAGATCGAGGGCTGAAGTTTATGGGGTGAGGGTGGGGGTGGGGGTGGCATAGGGCTCGACTGCCCCCTACCCCGGAGGGGGGGGCGGGAGAAATGTCGATCCCGAACTGACTGATGAGACAAGTTTGACCCACGGCAATACCATGCTCTGGGCGGCCTGGTGGGGTTGAGGGTTGGGCTTTTCCTCCTCAGTGGGAGGAAATCCCGCCCTTGAGAGCTGCTGACCGACCTGATTGGCTGGCAGCTATAGCAGGACCCAGCTTTAGTCATGGGTGCTGGTGGGCCTGCAAGTAGGCCTGGGATAAAGAGGACCTGGCTGGCCTCCCATGTGAGGAAAGTCCACAGTCTTTGACAGTAAAGAATCAGGGAGCTTAGGGATGGGTGGGTGGGGAGGGGGCTGGACTTTGGTGGTCCAGACGGGAAGTGACAAAGGAGGTTAATATGTTGGGGGTGACTCTGCGCACAGGACACCCCCACCATGAAGGACAAACAACCCCCTTCTATCCTGCCTTATAAACAGTTTGGTTAAAATAAAACAACCTGCCCACTCCTGTCAACGCCAACCCTATTTGTGGTATGGGCAATGTAATATTCCGTCAGTTGACTTGTTAACAAGCTCAATCGCCCACTCAATGTTTTTTTCAAAGAATGGGCTGCTAATTTTGGCGCCTATCGGTCTACAGTTTTATGGGGAATGGGTCAGGGAGCAGCCGAGAAGATGGGCTCGCCCCCCCCCCCGTCATATTTTACGTGACACCCTTCTATAAGTTTCTTTCATCTAGTGCACACTTGAGCTCCAAGAGAATCATTTTACTTTTAAATGCTATTTTTTCATGGGATGTGGGTGTCCTTAGCAAGCCCAGCAATTGTTGCCCATCCCTTGAACTGAGTGGTTTGCTAGACCATTTCGGAGGGCAGTTAAGAGTCAACCATGTTACTGTGGGAAATTGAGTCACATGTAGGCCAGACCAGGTAAGGATGGCAGATTCCCTTCCCCTAAATGGCCACTCGTGAGCTGGATGGGTTTTTACGACAATCGATGACAGTGCCATAGTCACCTTCACTTATTATTAATTGAATTTAGATCCCACCAACTGCAGTGATGGGATTTGAACCTGTGTGTACCCAGAGCATTAGCCTGGACCTCTGGATTACCGGACAAATAGAAGAAAATTGATAGGCACAAATGAGACATTAAAGAGCTGCATGTGGCTCTGGCGACATAAGTTGCTGGCAACCCCCATCCTGAGTTAGCCCAACTGCTTGTATGTTACCTTGAGCTTCTAAAAAAAGAGAACTTGAACTAATTTGGCACTTTTACAGATTTTCGGGACCTCCCGAAGTGCTTTTACAGTCAACCAAGGACCCTTTTGAAGCATGGTCATGCTTGGAACATGACCAAATGTAGCAGCCAATTTGCATACTGCAAGCTCCCACAAACCACAAGGAGGCGAATGACCAACTAATATGTTTGTGATGTTGTCTGAAGGATAAACGTTGGTCAGGGAAATCAGGAGAATTCTCCCGCGCTTCAAATAGTTTCACCGGCCTCGGTTGGACATCAGATTTGAAGAAAGGCACATCAGACAGCACAGCACTCCGTCATCGCTGCCGGGAAATATCTGCCTCGATTACCCGCTCAAGTCAGCAGGAAGGGGCTAAAGCCCACAATGTTCTGACTGAGACAGAAGTGTTACCAATAGAGCTAAAACTGACAGATGTGTGAAACACTTCTGTGCTATTTAAGCTAGGTGGCACAGGAAATAGCAGAAGTGAGAGCAAGAAGATGCAAGGAGACATTTGTTTTGCCCACTCACTCACTCACTCAACCCACGACAGATGGGAGTTTGATGTGAGGAGGATAAGTCAGAATACCTTCCAAATGCTGGGAACCGAGGAGGAGTAGTGAGATTTAGATATTGGTGAACAAAAATCATTTAGTGAACAAGTACAAGAAAATCAAAGAAGCTAATAGAATGTTAGCCTTTATCTCAAACCAGCTGAGATACAAATTGGTGGAAATAATGCTATGTTGTGTAAAGCCCTGGTTAGACTGCAATGGAGCACTGCATTCCGTTCAGACCTGAAGAAAGAGATTTTGAGTTTGGAGGGGGTAGAGTGCAGGCTCACTAGAATTATACCAGATTAATTTGAGGGAAAGTTACATAGGCTTGTATCTCCCTGAATATGGAAGATTAAGGAGTCATCAGACTGGGTTTTCTTTGAAGATTTATATTATTTTTTGAAAAATATACTTTATTCATAAAATATCTGGAAGAACATTACAAAACATTTCTAAATCACCATCACAAAAAGTGCAATCAGATTCAATTTTTACACATGGATCACGAGGTGCTTCAATACCATCAATGAATATTACAATCATTTCAGTATGGTCATAACAGACAGTCAGACAGTGCAATGGTATTGGAGTTATCGACATACATCATGTTGCACTCTGAGGTGCTTCAATACAATTATAATAGCATTCAATGCAGACATTCATTGAAGATTTTATTTGAAGATGATTGAAGGATTCAATCGGGTAGATAGAGAGAAACTGTTTCCTCTGGTGGGAAGTCCAGAACAAGGGGACATGTCTTTAACATTAGAGTAAGGCAGTTCATGGGAAACACTGTGTCACACACAGGGCAGTCTTAATCTGGAACACTCTGATCCAAAAAGCTGTTGAGACTGGGTCAAACTGAGTTGTAAGGCAAGGAATTTTTTTAATATGACTAAGCAGCTTTTGTTGAATAATGGGTAGAGTTGTGGGTTTCCACCCTCCCAAAACAATGCTTAAAAATTCCAAACGACTATATAATAAAAATGGAATTTGACTTATTGACCCGGAAGCGATTTGCATGGGACAGCGTGCCAGTCACTGTAAAGCGGTGCGTCCTTGAACAGGAGAGTCGCGAGATCACCATTCATTAGGTTCTTTTTAACAAGTCAATATTTTAAATAAGAGAGTCTCACCTCTCCTGAATCTTGAGGCAGCTTGTGTGTTTATAACCAGCTGCCCATCTTCAGAGGAACAACTGGCATTGGAACTGGCCACCCGAGGAGTTAACTTGTTGCCTGATTAGAACAGTGAGACCTGTTGCCTCACCATTCCAGCCAAGCAGCAGAATAGTACACTTTATGTTGTGTGGTAGAATGTTATCTTTCAACTTGCTTGGGAGCCTTCCGTTCTGGAAACCACTGGTGTCCGTTTCCAGCTCTGGCCTCTCACCACTGTGAGTAAACATTGGTGATTTACAGATGAGACTTGAAAAGAAAATTCTGAGCACGTTCCTGTTTTGTGCTGAGACGACTGGGATCCCTCCCCCCCACGACCTGATCACGAGGGCTTTGAACTGATGCTGAAGGCTGCGTGTTGTTAATATTGTCTGACATCTCTCCACCCAATGCAATCTCTCATCCAGCCGTTCAACTGTGGTTAAAAGATGCTCCTGTCTAGATCAGATTCCTAGAGGCCAAATTAATTAGTGTTTGCCTTTGTCATTTCAAGTAACTAAGTTACCTTTTGGAGGCACGGAGAGTAAGAGAAAGGTAAAACTTTAATCGAGCAGTTTAAGAAAGTGTTGGAGAGATTTTTTTTGTTGTATGAACCACATGAGGTTGGTGTCAGAATATTGGTGCTTTGATTTTAATGAGGGCAAAAGTAAAAAGTGTAAAGAATTTGTTTAGATTGTGTTTTTGGGAAAAAAACCTGTTTTTTCCCTGTCATAATCTCAAAATCCCTTCTCAAAACAGATGAAAGTTTTTGAAATGCAGGTGTCTCGCAGAGTAGGGGATGCCATGCATCAGACGATTGCTTATATCAGAGGATGAATTAGAAGGGGCAATAAATAAGTGACACTGGTGTGAAAGGGGTATGAATGAGGTCTCTGGTCTCTTATTGAAACAAACGGGTCATCATAAAACATATATAGTGAGGGGTTTGCATTCGGCAGGAAGTGAACCATAAACTAGAACTAGGAAACTGATACCATGTTTTACTTGGAGAAACAAATAATGGATGGGGAAAAAGTGTTGATGTGAACAAACTTGAAGAAGCCATCGCCACAATCTCTCATTAAATCTATGCACAGTAAGTTTTGAATGCGAGTTGATGTGTGCTATACCGCAAAGTTGTTTAGGGATTTAAAGATTAGCATTTTAGTCAGTAATAAATGAAGTGAGTTATCAAACATGTTGCGCAGTGTGGTGGGCAGTCCCCATTCTCTCCAGTACGAACGTGAGGGCCTTTCGTTAGTTCCAGAATTGACACTTCCACCCTGCTCCTGGCTGGCCACACGCATTTACCCCTCTGTAAACGTGACATTTCCCAGAACTCTGCTGGCTGACCTCTGTTGGCTCCCAGTCTGACAGAGCCTTGATTTTAAAATTCTTACCCATGTTTTCAAATCCTTCTGTGGCCTTGCCCCTCCCTATCGCGGTCTGACTCCAGCCCCCACAGCCCTCGATACCTGTGCTCGTCTAATTCAGGCTTCTTGGAGCATCCCTGATTTGAATCACTCCACTATTGGTGTCCAAACCTTCAGCTGCCTAGGCCCAATGCTCAGGAATTCTCTCCCTGTTTCTTTCCTGCTTTAAGACACACCAGTCCATAACACTCTGATCAAGTTTTTGGCTATCAGTCCTAATATTATCTCGTGCTGATCAGTGTCAAATCTCATTTTAAAACACTTCTGTGACATGTCTTGAGCCATATTATTACATTAAAGATGCTGTGTAAATACAAGTTGTTGTTCTGCCTCTAGATGTACTAAACTGCTTAAACATGTAAGGAAGGGATAATCCAACCATTAGTACCCCTGAAGTTACAAAGAAAGCAAAAGCAATCCGCTTGACATTCAACTATTTGATTTTGTTTGTTCCCCTTTTAACCAATGTTTTCTTCCTAATCTTTTTCCCCCTGCCATTGCCACTCATTGAGATTTCAAATCTGTTGGGTGGGTACAGTGGCCGCATCGATGGTCTATTTCCTCTCCACGGAGGTTTCCTCGAACTGCACAGAAGTTCAAAGTTATAACGTAAAGAAAGCTGGGCCTGAAACAGTCCGAAGCAAACTCCAGACCAAGTGGCAGAATGACAGTGGTGCTTTCCCATACTGGCCAGCAGGATAATCTGCTCCTGCATGCAAATATTCACAAGTTTCGTTGAAACGTAGTCATTTCAGCTCTGTGCTAAAGGAAAGGACTTGCGTCTCTGCAGCACCTTTCCCCAGCCCAGGGTGGCTCAAAGTGCGTTCACAACCAAGGAGGTTCTTTGGAAGCGTATTCACTGTCGTAATGTGGAAAATGCAGCAGCCTGTTTGCTGTGTGCAATGTGATAATGGGCAGACTACCTGTTCTTTTAGTGGTGTTGGGCTAAGGAATAAATACTGGCCAGGACACTGGTGCTTGTTGGTCTTCAGAACAGCACCGTGGGATCTTTTGGGTTCACCCGCAAAGCAGACAGGATGCAGCCGTAGCATTTTCTGGCTGAAAAGCGATGTGGAATTAGCGATAGCCATAAAAGCTATCAGTTTCAACTGACATGACCAGTGCCAACTGTTTGCTAAAGTTACAAATGCCCACAAGCTTTTCTGATGCCCTCAACAAATGTTGCATTTGAATTTTGTTTTCTCTTTGAGATTGAATCAATGTGGAATGAAGAATACGCCAAAAAACCTGAAGACTAATTTGTTCAGGCAGCATATTAATCTAAAATTCCAACATTGTACTGCAACCCTGTAAATGCTCAGCCATCCACACTCTCTATTCGTCTTTCCAGTTACTCAGTTCATCACTGTGACCCCCAGTGAGGACTGTCGGGATTGAATGTGTACCATACCTTGGGACACCGCTATATCGTTCTGCCTTGCTTGTGGAGGTGGCCTTTATTAAAACTGCTCTTTGCAGGGATAGTCACATGTCTGTTCTAACACCGCTAACCTGATTCCGATTCCCGTGGGTGTAATTGGTACAAGGTTGTGATGTAGTAGGATTAGCTAGAGGGAGGGCAGGGTATTGCTTGAAAAATCATGTACTCGTTCAGAATATACCTTTTTTTCTGTATAAAGAAAAACTTCAAAAGTATCCGTGGCAACCCTTTGCCTATTAATTAAATCTCCATTCCTGTAGGTGTTTCGTTTCATGGGCTGCAGCAGCTCTTTGACCGCGAGGCAGCTATTATTACTCTTTGTGCCTGAGTTTAGGCGGTGTGTGTTGGTGGAATGGGTGATTCTGAAAGACCTCCTTCCTCACCAGGTCTGGTCATCTGCATTATGCACTGTCAAACAAGGGTCACTGGATAATGGTCAGGACTGGGAGGTAAATGGACATTTCCTTTCCCCCTCAATCCTAAAGCCAGACTATTTTAGCTAATTATGACAATTCAACTAACAAGCTGCCTTAGATTTGCTAATTCTGCACAGATTGGGCACTTAACCTGGGAAATCTCTGGCTTGTGACTTGGTGTTTGATTGGGTGGTGCATTTTCTGAATGAACTTTTGGGACTTTATGGAAATGTAAAACAAATGGACCATAAGCTTAAGAGAAACTTTTGAGTGGTACCTTTTCTATTAACCTTTTTGGCTAATAGAAAAGGTAATTTTTTGTCAAAAAAAAAATTAGTACAAAATAATCCATTTAAAACTATGTGACAAAATAATCAGTTAATTGTGACATCTCTGAATCAAAATCTTTCTCCTGTAACTAATGAACCACTTAACCAACAACTTGTATTTATATAGCGCCTTTAACGTAATAAAACTTCCCAAGGTGTTAATTCCTAGCCTTTTTGGGGGAACTTTAAGTGAAATGCAGACCCAACTATTTAAACTAGTTTAATGGATCCTTTTAAGAATAATATTTAGCAATATCATCCAAGGGTATTCACGACAGTAACTGCTGGGTTAAAGATCAGAAATCCAACTGCTGAATATGTAGAGACTGTGTATAATTTCAGAACACCCAGGCTGTACAAACCTAGATCTGAGGGTCTGCGCTTGCATGCTGAGTCTGGCACAGTTGCATCTCTCCTCTACCGCACATAAGAGGTAAACCAACTTTTGCTGTTTTAACATGCTCGTGACTCCTTCCCTGCAGATGCACGCTGATGCAGAATCTCCCAAATAAACTAGCAGGCCCAGAGCTTGAATGTTAAAAGTGCCACCATTGGCAAGCTGCGGAAGTGAATTCAACGAACCTGGAGATTTGTGAACTGGACCAGAAAAGTTAGGCTGTTGTAAAAAAAAAAAACCCGATGGGTTCGCTGATGCCTTTCCAGCCCAATCAAGAAAACAGGGCATCACTGCCACAAAGACTACAGCTGTTCAAGGACCATGCTCACCAATACCTTGAGGAAACCAGGAATGCGTAATAAATCTTGCATTTCCAGCCACGGTTATATCCCACAAACAAATAAAACTAAAATCTCTCATTGCGTGCAGAGTGATTTTAGAAATTGTGAAAACTTTGGCCACGTTTATC
The DNA here is from genome assembly GCF_964194155.1 of Cetorhinus maximus. Taxonomy (NCBI): domain Eukaryota; kingdom Metazoa; phylum Chordata; class Chondrichthyes; order Lamniformes; family Cetorhinidae; genus Cetorhinus; species Cetorhinus maximus. The sequence goes on along the minus strand of NC_135902.1, from coordinate 47,532,715 downwards.
AGAAAAGTCGGTACATTTCTGTTAAGCCAAAATTAGACTTGGGCAAGTTTTGTTTAACTGTAATTTTTTGACATGCCATAGAAACTAAGTCTCTATCTTAAAACCGTAAAGATCATATAAACCCCACAAAGCTTTCAGTAGCTTTTTTGGACACTTTGCGATTGGGTGGGTGATATGGCTGTGCTCTATAGGTGAATCATTCTGTAACCCTTCAATTTATTTCGTTTCTCTGATGGAAAATCTGATTCGAATTGAACTGAAAGCTGTAGTTGGTTCCTGTTACTTTGTACATCGTTGGTTTCCTGCCGCAGGCAAGAAATTGCTTTTAGGTTTTAATGCTGGTGCAACTAGCTTTCAACATGACTTATTGTGTCGGCATCAATACATTTATAGGATTCTTGGGGTTCAATTTTAATGGAAAACAACATAGCGCTTTCTTTTTCTCTTGAGCTAGATTTGGCCATGAATAAATTGGGATTTAAAAAAAAACATAACGTAGGTTAAATCTCCCAACTGCAAATTATTAAAAGCGTTGAAGAGATATACTTGCATTGGAGGCAGTTCAGAAAAGGTTCACTAGGCTGATTCGTGTGAGGAAGGGGTTGGTCTTATGAGGAAAGGTTTGAGCCTATATTCGTTGGAGTTTGGAAGAATGGGAGGTGACCTCAATGAACAATTCTGAGGGGGCTTAATGGGGTTAATGCTGAGATGATGCTTTCCCTCCTTGGGGAATCTAGAACTCTAGGCATAGTTCCAGAATAAATTTGAGACTAAGATGAGCGAGATTTCTTTTCTCAGAGGGTTGTTAATCTTTGGAGTTATCTACTACAAAGCTGTGGAGGCTGTGTCATTGAATACATTCAAGGCTGAGATACACAGATTTTTCAACTATAGGGAAGTGGACAGGCAGGTAAGTAGATTGGAGGCAAAGTTCAAATCCATTGATTTATTGAGTGGCGGAGCAGTTTTGAAGGGCTATATGGGCTACTCCTATTTCTTATGCTGTTTTGATAAAGACTTGCATTTATGCTAGTGCCTTTAATGACTAATGGGTGCTCTCAAACTTTACAACCACTTATGTACATTTGGTGTAGTCACTGTTGTAACGTAAAATGAAATGTGGCAGCCGATTTTGAACATAGCAAGTTCCTATACCCAGCAATGTGATAAAGACCGTATAATGTTGATTTTGAGGAAAATATTGGCTAGGACACCGAGGAGAACACCCCTGCTCTTCTTTGAATAGTGCCATTGGATATTTTAGATCCACCCGAGAGGAAAGAGAGGACCTTGGCTTAACAGCTCATATGAAACTCGGTACCTCCAACAGTGCAGCACCCCCTCAGTACTGCACTGGAGTGTCAGCCCTAGAAAACTTCTTAATCTCACTTTTTGTACTGTATTAAATGCTAAAACTGTGACTGGTACTGGCTAACCCTTGAGCAATCAGCTTTTGGGTTTTGGAGTTGAAGAATGTGTCCAACTCACTGGGTTGCTTTTGGCTACTTGTTGGCTTCTATTTTAATTTTCAAATAATGATGAGGATTGGTTGCCAGTTTGCTTGCCCATGTGACATACCACTTCATGGCTTTGGGTAGCTGTGCGTTCTGTATGCTTTATATATTTTCTGAACTGAATTGTGTATGACACCTGTTCATAACTATGGGTTGTCCGATAGAGATGCATCTGATCTCCTTGTACAATGGTACAGTCAATTCAAGTTAGCCTAGTCTGCTAGGTGGGGGACTGTTTTGTACATTAAATTGACCTTGTTTAAACGTGCTTCTTTCATGACAAGCAATGCATCCGCACCACTTGCATTTTAGTCCCCTTGATTAATTTGTTTTGGGTCTTGGATTCTGGGGTATTGAGTGATTGTGGGGACAGTACAGCCTGTTTGGGTGTGGTGTTGGGTTTGTTGGTAGCCTCTTCTGTGATGTTGATGCTAATTTTGTGTGATTGCTCACAATTCTGGTGTGAAGTGGAGGCCATTATTCTATAAGGACTGATGAATATTTGAAATTCTGTGTCACTTTTTATACCATCATTTGCAATATGAAATAAATTAACAATTTGTGCTTTGAAGAAAGGAGGATTCTTTGGTTTGTTTCCAAGGGCATGCTCTCACTCTTCATTCTCATTCTACATATGTAGAACCAGGCGATTCAACCCCTCAAACCTCTTTTCTCCATCCAATTAGATCATGGTGATTTCCAATCTTAGCTATGTCTACTCATTTTGGTTCTGTAGTCTCTCCACCCTTGTCAATAGAAAGCTAGTGATGGCAATTTTTTTTGAAGTTTTAATCGCCCCAGAGCCTCAATGGTTTTGTGGGGGTGGGGGGAGGTTGGGAGTTCCAGATTTCCATTCTTTATATGAAGCAAATACTGCTGAGATCAAAACCTGCCCCTTCAATATCCCCAATTCATTACCGCATCTTTCACTTTAGCCAGAAGTCATTTTATAGAATCAGAAATGGTAGTACGAAAGGTCATTTCATGCACCATATCCTTGCTGCATCAAGTGTTACATCCCCTACAGTCATCCACTTTAAACCCACTTCCTCCTCCTCCTCGTACCTTTTTAAAATACACCACCATAGAAATTTCTCTTGCTTACATTTATTGTCTATGAATCTGCTTCCAATCTCATTTGTTGCAATTAGACAGTTAGACTGAGACTGACTTGCATTTATACAGTGCCTTGCACGACCTCTGGATGCCCCAAAGCATTTTACAGCCAGTGAAGTCCTTTTGAACTGTACATACTTGGGTCCCTGGAGTGGGGGTTGACCCCATGACCTTCTGACTTAAGTGAGAGTGCTACCAATGAACTAAAGCTGACATCTAAATTTTGCATCGTGGTTTCTCTTCAATGGACCCAGTGAAGGAACGGTGGTATAATTCCAAGTCCAGATGGTGAGCGGCTTGAAGGGGAACTTGCAGGTGGTGATGTTCCCATGCATCTGCTGCCCTTGTCCTTCTAGGTGCTGGAGGCTGTGGGTTTGGAAGGTGCTGTTGAAGGAACCTTGCTGAGTAGATGATGCACACTGCTGCCACTGTGCATTGGTAATGGAGGAAGTGAATGTTTAGGGTGGTGGGTAGGTGCCAATCAAGCAGGGTGCTTTGTCTGGGATAGTGTCGAGCTTCTTGCTTGTGTTGTGGGAGCTGCACTCATACTGGCAAGTGGAGTATTTCATCACACTCCTGACTTGTGCCTTGTAGATGGAGGACAGGCTTTGGGGAATCAGGTGAGTTACTCTCTGCAGAATTCCCAACCTCTGACCTGTTCTCGTAGCCACAGTATTTATATGGCTGGTCCAGTTCACTTTCTGATCAATAGTAACCCCCCAGGATGCTGATAATGGGGGAGTCAGTGATGGTAATGCCATTGAATGTCATGGGGAGGTGATTAGATTCTCTCTTGTTGGAGATGGTCATTGCCTGGCACTTGTGTGGCACGAATGTTACTTGCCACTTATCAACCCAAGCCCGAATATTGTTCAAATCTTGCTGCATTTGGGCATGGACTGCTTCAGTATCTGGGGAGTCACGAATGGTGCTGAACATTGTGTAATCGTCCGTGAACATCCCCACTTCTCACTATATGATGGAGGGAAACTCATTGATGAAGCAGCTAAAGATGGTTGGGCCGAGGACGCTACCCTGAGGAATTCCTGCAGCGATGTCCCAGGATCGAGATGATTGACCTCCAACAACCACAACCATCTTCTTTTGTGCAAGATGTGACTCTAACCAGTGGGGAGTTCCCCCTCCCCCTGATTCCCATTGACTCCAGTTTTGCTAGGGCTCCTTGATGCCATACTCTGTCAAATGCTGCCTTGATGTCAAGGGCAGTCACTCTCACCTCACCTCTGGAGTTCAGCTCTTTTGTCTGTATTTGGATCAAGGCTGTAATAATGACAGGTGCTGAGTGCAGAACCAAACTGAGTGTCAGTGAGCAGGTTATTGCTGTAAGGGCTGCTTGATAGCACTGTCAACGACTCTTTCCATCACCTTGCTGCTGATTGAGAATAGGCTGGGACAGTAATTGTCCGAGTTGGATTTATCCTGCTTTCTATGGACATGACATACCTGGGAAATTTTCCACATTTTCCGGGTAGATGCCAGTGTTGTAGCTGTACTGGAACGGCTGGTTCTGGAGCACGAGTCTTCAGTGCTTCTGCCGGAATATTGTCAGGACCCACAGCCTCTGCACTATCCATTACCTTCAGCCGTTTCTTGATATCACATGGAGTCAATTGAATTGGCTGAAGACTGGCATCTGTGATGCTGGCGACCTTGGGAGGAGGCTGAGATGGATCATCCCAGCACTTCTGGCTGAAGATGACTGCAAATGCTTCAGCCTTATCTTTTGCACTGATGTGCTGGGCTCCCCCATCATTGAAGATGAGGGAATTTATGGAGCCGCCTCCTCCAATTGCTTGTTTACTTGTCCGCCACCATTCCCAACTGGATGTGGCAGGATTGCAGAGTTTAGATCTGATCTGTTGGTTGTGGGATCACTTAGCTCCGTCTATTGCATGATGCTTATGCTGTTTGGCATGCAAGTAGTCTTGTGCTGTAGCTTCACCAGGTTGACACCTCATTTTTAGGTATGCCTGTTTCTGCTCCTGGCATGCCCTCCTGCATTCTTCATTGAACCAGGGTTGATCCCCTGGCTTGGTGGTAATGGTAGGGTGGGGGATATGCTGGGCCATGAGGTTACAGATTGTGGCTGTAATCTATTCTGCTGCTGCTGCTGATGGCCCATGGTGGCTCTTGGATGCCTGTTTTGAGTAGCTAGATCTGTTTGAAATCTATCCTATTTGGCATGATGGTAGTGCCACACCTATTATGACACAGCCAATGGTAAATGCTGAACTGTTCAAATCCCACAGAGAAAATTGAAACAACTGTCATAGCCTATTTTTGCAATTTGTATATTTCAAGATGCAGGCTTTGAATTCAGTAGTAATAAGACCACTGAGGCTCAAGAGGCTTTTATAAAACTAAATTAAAAATTTATTATTACAAGAAAGATTGTAAGCACATAAATATGTCCACAAAATTACTACTATAATAACTACAAAAATCCCCTAATTAATCTGAGTCCTAGTTACACCTCCGTTAAGGCAATAGTATAGAACAAATATTTAAACAGACCCCTGTCAAAGCACACTCTGGACAGTCACATACAGAATGAGTTTCTTTCAGCTCTGGGTCCTTGCAGAAAGCTGCTTGAGGGTTACAGGCTGGAGGCTTTAGATCTTAGAATCCCTCTCCTTTTTACCAATAGCCTTCTCTTCCTTTATACATATTTTCCTCTTTGAATGCAAATTTTCATATGTCCTTTGAACTTTACCTAGTCTAATAATAAGACCCTTGTATAATGCCCACTTTGGCCAAATACCCTACCAGTTTTTCAATTCCAGTGTCATAATCTTGTAACAGTATGGCCCCAATGTCTATATCTCTTGCATCAACGGTCAACTTAAATTGCTTGGCATGATTGGGTACTGCCAAAACTGGTGTTGCAGTTAATACAGTTTTCAAACTGTCAAATGCCTCCCGACACTCCTGTGCCCATTAAAACTTCTTGTTTTTTAATAGTTCAGTCAGTGGGGCAACCATACTGCTAAAATTTGGTACAAATTTCTGGTAAAACCTATTCATGCCCAGAAACCTCAACTTCTCATTTTGTTGTAGACACTGGGAAATCCACCATAGCTTTTACTTTCACATCTCTCGGAGCCACCTTACCATGCCCAATGGTATGGCGTAGATATGCAACTTGCGCTTTTGCAAATTCACTTTAACCAAGTTCATCACCAAATTAGCTTTTCGTAATGGAGTAAATAATTCTTCCAGATGTTGTAAATGCTCATCCCACGTGTGACTGAAAATTAAGTTATCAATATAAACAGCATAATTGCATAGCCCTGCAATTACTTTGTTCATCAGTCTTTGAAGTGTCACAGGTACATTCTTCATGCCAAATGGCATGACTTTAAACTGATATAACCCATTTGGTGTAACAAAAGCCAATATCTCTTCTGTTCTCTCTGATAACAGTACTTGCCAATATCCTTTTAGCAAGTCAATCTTTGTGATTAAATTTTGATTGTCCCACTTTCTTAATACGACCCTCCAACTGTGGTATAGGATATAAATCTGCTTTTGTCACTGCATTCACTTTTCACTAGTCCACACACAGTCTTTGTGTTCCATTCGGTTTCGCTACAAGCACAATGGGCGAACTCCGGTTACTGCAACAAGACTCAATGATATCATTTTGAAGCATGAAGTCAATTTCCTTCTGTACTTGTGATAACTTTTCCATATTTAATCTATAAGGATGTTGCCTTATTGAAGATGAAACTTCTACAGAGACACCATGTAAAGCTAAATCTGCCCTCTCCAACTTATTTCCACAAATAGCTTTGTGCGACTGCAGTAGCTTTTCCAAATCATCTTTTGACACTTGTCTGGAAGGTAGCTCGATATTATATTTACGTTTTCAAGTACCTTCTCATTATCCAACTTGATTAGAGGAAAATCAATTTCAGAATCTTGCATTTCTACCTCTGTCTCATTATCTACCACCACTAGCACCTCCTTTTGGTCCTCTTCCCTGTCAAAGTACTTCTTAAGCATATTTACATGACACAGCCTCTGCTTCTTTCCTCTATCTGGAGTCTTTATTAAATCATTTATTTCACTCAATTTCTTTTCAACCCTGTAAGGCCCACTAAACCTTGCCTTTAATGAGTCACCCAGTACTGGTAACAGAACTAGCAATTTCTCTCCAGCAACACAATTCTGAGCTGTAGCCTTCCTGCCTGCTTTCACTTTCGTCACTTGCCATGACACCTTAAATGTCCCCTAGCCAACTCGCATGTTCTGTTTAAATTCTCTCTCAAGTTTGATATGTAATCCAAGAAATTAGTTTCTGAATTTTGACCAGCCAATTTCTCATAAATCAATTTCAGTGGTCCCCTTACCTCATGACCATAGATTAGTTCAAAAGGACTAAAACCAGTCGATGCATTAGGACCGTCTTTAATAGCAAATAACAATAATGGAATTCCTCCATCCCAATCATGTAAATAATCCTGACAGTACGCTCTCATCATAGCTTTTGAAGTTTGATGACATCTTTCCAAATCCACTTGTGACTCGGGATGATAAGCTGTTGACTTAAACTGTTTTATCCCCAAACTGTTCATTACTTCTTTGAACAGCTGTGACATGAAATTTGACCCCTAATCTGATTGTATTTCTTTATGTAAACCATAACTTGTAAAGAATTTTGTTAACTCTTCTACAATCTTCTTTTTTGCAATATTTCTTAAAGGTATCGCTTCAGGAAACCTGGTAGACACATCCATTATTGTCAGTAAGCACTGGTTTCCACATTTAGTCTTAGGGAGGGGTCCTACACAATCAATCATGACCCTAGTAGAAGGTTCCTCAGATGCTGGAATTGGAACTAAAGGTGCCGGCTTAATCACTGCTTGTGGTTTCCCTATCACCTGACATGTGACATATTCTGCAGAATTTGACTACATCCCGATGCAAATCAGGCCAATAAAAATATTTCTGTATTTTCGCCTTGGTTTTCCTCATTCCTAAATGTGCCCCCATTGGAATTTCATGAGCAATCCTCAGAATCTCATTTCTATACCCAACTGGGATAAACAATCTGATGTACCTCCCTCCAGTCTTCATTTGCTGAGACATGATTTGACTCTTCCTGTTTTACCTGTACACAAAGCACTGGTTTTTCCTGTGGCTGAACCTCAGAACCCACAGTACTGTAACTTCCAGAACTCTCTTGCACCCCCTATAATTCCAACAGACATCACTTAAAAAACAAATATGCAAATAAGCAGTTAACCAGAATGTAAAGCAGCATGTGGCCGGCAGCTGGTAGTGTGTGTAGGAATTGCAGCTGTGCTGACCCTTTTAGTAAAGGTTGTTGAATCCCTAAAGTTGATCTGTCCGCTGAGCCGTCCTTTAATGTATCTTCAAATAAACCGAGCCTATGTATGGTTCACCGGTCCTTTGGGGAGAATTTTCTCCCTGTCGGGCAGGCTGGGTGGGAGCCCACAATTGGCTGCGGGCTGCCACTTTACATGGCTTTACATGGGCTGGTGTGATGCGCACCCAGAAGTGCTCAGCGCTGCCTGTGTGGGCAGAGGGGGGGGTGGGGGAGGAGGGAGAGTCGGGGCCTGCACTCTTTTGCGCACGCGCGTGAGAGAGCACAGAAATCTCCCTGAGGCACAGAGCTGGGACATGTCAATGAATGTTAATAAAACAATTTAAACACTTTATGAAACCTCATCCTGCCCGTGGATGAGCCTTCATGATAAATGCGAAGGCCACCTGGGCTCTTTGCCTGCCCGCCAACCTTAAGGTTAGACGGGCAGCCCTGAGAATCAGTTAAATTAGATCATTAATGGCCTTAATAGGCCTTTGACAGTCCGGGCGTACAGTGGAGTCGGCTGCGCGCCCGCTGAACTGAGGATCAGAATGACGCGCGGTGATGTCGGGACTCACGGCTGATGTCACCGCACGTCATTTTACATGTCGGTGAGCGGGGTCTACCCCCACACGCCGACCAGAAGCTTCAGGCTGGGTGAGATCGGTGAGTTTTTGTAATGTAGGCATTGGAAAGACATCGCATTCCTCTTCGAGCAAACTTTTGATCACCTGCTCTAATGTCACTTTGTGAGTTGGTGATTGGGATTTTTTTTATTAAGTCCGAGGCATTACATAAAGGTGATTTGTTGTCTTTCATGTAGGCTTCTCAAAAGTAGAAAATTCATCTCTTTGGCCGTGCAATGGGCTGCCTTCCAAACTCCTCAACTTAATCTAGTTCCTCCTGTAAAGTTCCTTAGGATGTTCGCTATGTTGCACACAATATATAAAAGCATATAGTGTTGTTTATGGTCAAGGGTCTTATCTACCTTCATTACCTTACACCATGTAGTTGAATCCATGATATGGTAATGAGCACTCGAGGCCTACTATCCCTTTGTATACAGTGCAGTCTGTAAACATCTTTGGAGTACTCTGAAGGATGTTCTTTGGAAAATGTAAAGAACGTGTCACATGGAAGGATAGAGTCGTGATACCTGTATTGTGTGTTTGCATATGTGTGCGTGTGTGTGGCTGCTTCTGCATTATATTTTTTGTTTAAATAATGGGAAGTGTTGACTGATCCTGATCACCACAAGGGAACTGCATCGACGCACTCTTGCATAGAACATAGAAATTACAGCAGAGAGGCTTTGCACTGACGTTTCAATTGCTGCTTCATCTAAAAACTGAATTGCCTTTTGCTTGTTAGAAATGTCCTGAAAACCTGAGGGCACGAATGGCAAAAATACCTGAGTATAAAGATGTTTTTTTGGGAACGGTACCCGTCCTGCAATGGAATAAACATGCTACAGAACAGGAGTATAAAAGACTGAGCAGATATAATGGAGCTCATGGATGGGATGTAATCAGCTATGAAGGTAAATGTTATCTTTCCGTATTAAATAATTTATATAATATCAAACAGCAAAATTGCAAATAATTAATGGACAAATGGCAACCTCTTACTAACAGACCTGCATTTTGCTGCTCTCCCATGCAGAGAAAAATACCCTTTGTAAAATTAATGCCGACAATCTGTCCTCATTGGAACTTTGGGCATACCCTCGGGGCTCGTTTTATAATCTACTTTCCATTCTGAATGATGCACGTAATAAATTTACACGTTTTCTAAGAGTCTGATAGTGATATAAAAAGATTGGCCAACGTTGCTCATGGATTTAAACAGCCACAAAGTGACATCATAAACGGTTGGAATGTAGCATCACAAGGTGCAGTTAAACCCTAGAGAGACATTTGCAGGGGTGAGTTATTTAAGCTCATCTGTTTAATACACAAACCAAAAAGTTGGCAAGTATGACCCTTGGTCACTTCAAGACAATTGGTAGAGGAGATTTTAGTCTGAAAATGCCAGCCAATACACATTTGTGTTGTCACCACAAGTTTTCAAGGAAGCTACATAAGAATTGGAACAAGAAAATCACCTCAGTAAGGTGTACATTTTAGTTTAGTACTTTGCAAATTGTAGGTCATCTTTAAGAGACAGTTGCTTTGCTGAGATAATGTAGCAAATTGTAATGGTAGGATAACCTCAGTCCTGTGTTACAGACCTGAAGGATGCCCTGAGCTACCTTAACACCCCTGCAAACAGCTTCATGTTTGATGACTGGGAGGAAAGACCAAATAAGACTTCAGCCTGCATTCGTTGTGCAGTGATTGGAAATGGTGGAATCCTAAATGGTTCTCAGAAGGGCAAGGAAATCGATCAGCATGACTATGTATTCAGGTATGTTTCTATTTGCATCTCAATTGGGCTAGTTCAGATGAGGACCGAAACCCTGTGTGCCAAGATGAAGAAAGAGTTAAAGACCTTTTCATTTTGCCTCTCGGCTATTTAAGGTTGCGTGTCCAACCCAAGCCAAAAGAGTGGAAGTCGCCTTCTCTTTGCTGAATTTGAGGGTTGTAAACAAAATGAATTGGGATTCCAGTTTCTCCTTCCAATAGTGCCTCAGTTTGACCAAATGTGGAATAAATTGTCAACCTGCCATGCTGATTGGTGCGGGGAAATGGAATTGTTATCATGTGGCGGGTTGGAAGTTGAATATTGTTTTCAATCTTCAGATTTTAGTTATGCTTAATTATATTCTACCAACAAACCCAGCTTTGATGCTTTTGATGTGAATATTTCTGGTGAAAATGACGGTTCCTGTTTAGACAGTTAGTGATTTATACGAATATTTTGGCTCTGTAAAGAGCGGCAGCTATTTTGTATGTTGCCTTTGCTTATAACACTATCCCAACCTGAGGTGGTGGAGCTGGGAAATAGAATAACTCAAACTCAGGAGTCCTACAAATACGAATTGCACGTATTTCTGTATTAAGTTTAGGAAGGACTATTAGACTACGTGGTCAGATACTACCAAGTTTGAAAGGTGAAAGGATAAATTAGATAAATTCAGTAGTAGTGATTTAAGTGATGGCGGCTTGTAGATCGTTAAAGGAAAAGGTGAGGGAGGCCAGGAGAAAATCTAGTGAGTTAAAATGGCATATTTTCTGTTTGTCTAATTCTTTGTTTATTTCTGCTGTGTTTTTTTTAATATTTAGAGCAAATGGAGCCATTACTAAAGGATTTGAGAAAGATGTAGGAACTAGAACATCATTTTATACATTTTCCACAAATACAATGAGGAATTCTCTAAATGCATATGGCCCTTTGGGATACAATGGCTTACCACAATCTAAGGTAAAGTATTTTCCCCAGATCAACTACCTGAGGTTGAACCACACAGTTTGCAACCTTGGTGTCATCTTTGGCTCTGAGATGAGCTCCTGACCACATGTAAGAACATAAGAAATTGGAGCAGGAGTAGGCCATTCAGCCACTCGAACCCTCTCCGCCGTCCAGCTGCTCGAACCCTCTCCGCTGTTCAGCCGCTCGAACCCTCTCAGCCACTCGAACCCTCTCCGCCGTTCAGCCACTCGAACCCTCTCAGCCACTCGAACCCTCTCCGCCGTTCAGCCACTCGAACCCTCTCAGCCACTCGAACCCTCTCCGCCGTCCAGCCACTCAACCCCTCTCCGCCGTCCAGCTGCTCGACCCCTCTCCGCCGTCCAGCTGCTCGACCCCTCTCCGCCGTCCAGCCGCTCGACCCCTCTCCGCCATTCAGCCACTCGAACCCTCTCAGCCACTCGAACCCTCTCCGCCGTTCAGCCACTCGAACCCTCTCCGCCGTTCAGCCACTCGAACCCTCTCCGCCGTCCAGCGAAATCAAGGCTGATCTTCTACTTCAACGCCATTTTCCTGAGCTATCCCTGTATCCCTTGATGTTTTTAATATAGATCTCAGTCGACAACTGAGCCTCCACAGCCTTCTTGGGCAGAGAGCTCCAAAGATTCACCACCCTCTGAATGAAGAAATTCCTCCTCATCTCCAGGCCTAAATGGCCCGCCCCTTAATTTGCACCATCCATTGGACCGCCTATTTCCACCTCTGTAACGTGCCTGGCTTCTGCCCCGCTCTGCAGAAATCTGCATCCACATCTGCATTTGTTACCTCTTGACTATTCTAATGCATTCCTGGCTGACTTCCCACATTCTAGCCAACCTCCTACATTCTACCCTCCGTAAACTTGAGGTTGCCCAAAACGCTGTTACCCATGTGTTTACCCATGCAATTCACTTTCACTCATCACTCATGCTCGTTGACCTACGCTGGCTCCTGGTCAAACAGCACCTTGATTTTTAAAATTTTCAACCTCATTTCCAAACCCTTCCCTATCTCTTGTAATCTCCTGCAGCCCGATTGAGATCTCCCTCAACTCTGACGGTGCAGCACTCCCTCAGTAGAGCACTGAAGTGTCAGCCTCGATTGGGTGTTTGAGGCTCAGGAGTGGACCACAGCCTGAGATGTCACAACTAACACCTTGTATAATAGCAAGAGCAACAACCCATCAATCCATTGGTTTGGTTGCAAGAAAATAATTTTACAGACTGGAGGAAAAGCCCCATAAAACTATCAGATTATAACACATAATGTTGGGACATCATTGGTGGCATAGTGGTATTGTCACTGGGCTAGTATGTCAGAGACCCAGGGTAATGTTCTAGGGATCAGGGTTCAAATCCAACTATGGTGAAATTTGAATTCAGTAAAAGTCTGGAATTAAAAGTCTAATGATGACCATGAAACCATTGCCATTTACTGTAAAAACCCATCTGGTTCACTAATGTCCTTTAGGGGAGGAAATCTGCCACCCTTACCTGGTCTGGCCTACATGTGACTCCAGCACAGTTGACTCTTAAATGCCCTCTGAACAAGGGCAATTAGGGATGGGCAATAAATGCTGGCCTACATCCCATGAATGAATTTTTAAAAAAGTTACAGCTTGCCCTGGGAATGCTTTATAACGGATAGATGCTGAAAGAGTGAAGGACAAGGTTGGGTTTAGAAATATTAGATCATACAGGGATTGATCTGTATATTTTGCAATATGATAGTGTGAACAGTGAAGGCTATGTCAAGTCTCTTTTCAAAAATCAACAAGCCTGTCCTGGCAAACATTACATCACTATGAAATTCATCAAGTAAGGTAGAAAGAATTTTCATTTCTCAAACGCATTTCATGACCTGGGGATGTCCTAAAGAGCTGTGCAGATGATGACTACACTGCAAAAAAAGTACTCCATTCTTGTAATGTAGGAAGCACTGCAGCAAATTTGTACACGCCAAACTCCCTCAAAATGGCAATATGAAATCCAGATAACCTGGTTTAGTGATGTTGGTTGAAGCTAAATGTTGGCCGGGACAACAGACAAACACTCCTGCTCTAATTCAAAATTGTGTGCCGTGGGATATTTTACATCTACCTGCAACAGCAGAAAGGGCCTTGGCTTAATGTCGCATCTGAAAGACGGCACCTCCAGCAATGCGGCACTCCTCGGTACTCCACTGGAGTGTTGCTCTAGATTTAATGCTCAAGTCCTAGAGTGGAACTTGAACCCACAGCTTCCTGACTCCAAGGTGTGCATGCAACCCACTGAGGAATGGCTGATAACCACAGTATATGAAGCACTTAGAATCCCATTCCTTAATTATGTTAAAATTGAGGATCACACCATAGGTTGGGTTGAAATAGGAAATTTTCATCTTCATTTTGTATGGACTAGTGGTAACTCTGGTCAACTTGAGTGAAATAAATTGGATGAGTTGTGGATTGGTGAAGATAGACAACACCAGGAGATCTAGATTCTGAATATAATATGGCATTAGTGACTGGAACAGAGGAGGAGATGCAAAGATAAACCGGATAAGAAACTTGGGTAAACTAACTGGATTGTGTGAATATTCTCTCTTTTGCAGATTAATCATTTACAGTTAGCTTGGACGCCACTAATATTACCAGAATGCTTAGAAAGGACACTTTATAAAAACCTAAATTACTTCATCTCTATTGGAAGAACAATAATGCTACAATGGCAATATTGGGGGTGGGGTGTGGCAGTTAGAGTTGGCACAGTAGTTACTACTTCATGCTAATTTGAAAAATGATAAACTGTTCCAAGAACAGTATGACGTATATTAATGTTCTTATTTTTAAATTAGCACTTTGTTCTGTTGTATAAGTGGAATCAGGTCCAAGAACTAATTTATTGAAAATAAACCACACCTGCCACATCACAACCAAATTCTAGTGGTTGTGCTCACTTGCAATTTCCTGGAAACGAGGAGTGCCTGTATTAGTGGTTAATCATTATAATTTCATATCCATTTGTGATTGAGCTACCTCTGTTTCATTCTCCATGTAAATCCTTTTTTTGCTTTTTACTTTTTCAAAGGAGACGAGGTATCTTTTTCTCCCAGACCACGACCGTGATTACTACCTGGTAAAAGCCGCCATAACGCACAAGCCCATAGAGAAGGGATCTGACAAATCCAATAAGTAGGTTTCTGTTGTGTGTTTTGTCTCTTAATGTGCACATGCATCGCCCAGGTCAGCTAATCATGCTGCAATTAGAGGAAGGAACATTGCTTTCTTGGCTAAATAAGTTTTATATAATGCGCTGACCTTGAAAATGATTGTGACTGGGTTATCGTGAGGATGGTGGATAAATTCAGCACTAACGCTCAGCTTCTTCCTGGGGTTGGACCAAGCCCCACAGGGGTGTGGATCTACCCAAGCACAATCTAATCACTTTATTGTTTTATATGCCTTGATCAAATCACTGCCTAATCTACAAATATATGCAAGGAATGCATGGCTTTAAAAATGTATGCTGGAATAGCAGCTGCATGCCAGTTATTTTCCCCAGGTCCCTAATCCTGTTTCAGCTGATCCTTGGGCTTAGTCTTGTTTCCAATGCCCACAGGTGAATATATTAGTGAATATATGAATCTGTCTTGAGCACAAGGTACACTTTGCATTAAATTAATTCCGGGAACTCAGTTGAGAGCTACTATGGCTCTCCATGACTGTGTGTGGGGTTTAACTTTATATGATAGCACCCAAGAAGGGTGTGGGGGGGTTGGGTGCGGGGAGAGCAAACTTAGGGCCTTCCCCCTAATATTGTGTTTGGTGGTGTCAGGAAGAGATAATAATTTTCATAATGTTATTGGCATTTATTGTAAAGTAGAGTAATAGTGGGGTCTGTGTCTATGTCTGTGTGACTTAATTGAATTAAATCAGCTGGTCTGAAGGCTTTGATGTATCAGAAGCTAAGCTAGGTTTGAAATGTTAAGTAGGTAAATATAGGGTAAACCAGGTTGGCTTGAATTCAAAAGAGGGAGTGAAATATTACACCTAGCCAAGAGAAGTTAAGAAACAGTGTGTTTATTTTTCCTAAAGATTACTGGTAAAATTGGTACCAAGATAGATTTTATTATTAGAGAAGTAAAGTCTAAAAACGTAGTGAAACAATGGGAATTTACATTCAAAGGAGAAAATATGTATAAAGGAGTGAAGTCTGTGTGTAAGGGCAGGAATTCTAAGATCTAACAAGTGTGAAAAGCCTCCAGCATCTACACCTCAAGCTGCTGTCTACAAAGAAGTGAAGTTAAGAGAACTCACTTTTTGAATTAGATTGTTCAGGTATCGTGTTTCTTTGGCTGAGCCTTTTAAAATCTGTGTGCCTTACTGTTGCCTTAGCGAAAGAGTAACTGGGAGTTAGATTAACTAGGGGCTTTAGAAATTATCACAGTAATTTTTAGACCTATGTATGTACTTAAAATCATTTCCTCTATTAATAAATGTTTAATTTAGTTTTGTAAGAAACCTACAAGACTCAGTGGTCTTATTACTACTGAATTCAAGGCACGCATCTCAAAATAAAAACAAATTGCAAAACCATTGTAGCAGTTTCAAGTTTCCCTTTGGGATTTGAGCAGCTCTGCATTTACTATTGGCTGTGCCATAACAGCAGTGTAGAGTGCACGAGTGTAGATTTGAGCATTTATCTCTGCCTTTCCCTGTTGAACAACGTGTTATATTCATTGTCTCTGGTCACACATAAAGAGTAGCTACTTGGGGCCATGATTCAGTATCTTCTGAAGTGGGGTATGGAGTGGTGGTGGTGGATGAGAATTGTGTGCGCATCGGGGTATTTAAAACTGAATTTCTTTGTAATGGTGATTGGAGATCTAAAGGTAATGATTATAGAATCTTGGGTTTTGTGTGTCTTAGGCCACCTACATTTTTTGGAGAAAACACTGGACCTGAAAAATTCAAGATGTACCACCCTGACTTTATTCGATACGTTCGAAATAGGTAAAAAGGAGATTTTAATTTTCCATTGTTAAAAGGGAGAATGAGTCAAGCGTTCAAGAAGGTATTGATGACTGACTGTTGCACTTACACTTATAACAAACAAACATCCAGCTTGCAAATTATTCCACAGAAGATGCACACATTGCATTGAGTGAGTTAAATCTTCCGGGGGCTTGCTTATAACTCGCAATGCAATTACCTCACTCTTTAAGTTTCACTAAAATGCCGCTGCACCACCAACTCCTCCGTGACTGTTCACCCACATACTAACTCCATTTTGACTTCCTCTGATCTAGACTTGTACAGATAAAGCATCAGTGGTTTAAGGTTAACGTGACACCAAATGAACTAAAGCCAACAAAGCAGTGACATTAAGAATGATGCAAACCCAAAAGTAAA
The DNA here is from genome assembly GCF_964194155.1 of Cetorhinus maximus. NCBI lineage: Eukaryota > Metazoa > Chordata > Chondrichthyes > Lamniformes > Cetorhinidae > Cetorhinus > Cetorhinus maximus. The sequence goes on along the minus strand of NC_135902.1, from coordinate 47,515,953 downwards.
ATTTGCAAACCTGACCTTTGGTGAACTGCTGGTAACAATCAACTCTCAGCCTTCCTATTTTGAGCTCTTTAAACTATGAAATGATATTAGAATGCACGTAATTTTGTGGTTTTAAAAAAAAATCCTTTATTTATCAATCCCTAACTAAATGTTAAATTTTCCTTATTGTTGACAAACCTTAATTGCAATAGAATTGTGTCACTCCATGAAATGTCCTAAACTACACCGCCAAAAATACTCACTGTTCATAACGTGGTTCGTGGGGTCCTGCTGCATGGAAAGTGGCTTCTCTGTTTGACTGCACTTCAGCGAACTCATTCCATTCTCGCCTCCAATTTACGAATCCGTGCCTTAAGTGGGTAGTGCGTTTGCTTCTTGAGTCAGGAGGTTGTGGGTTCAAGCCCCACTCCAGGCGGTTGAGTATGTAATCCCATCTGCTTCAGTGCAAGAGTTTTTCTTCTGTCAGAGGTGCCATCTTTCAGATGAGACGGTGAACCGAGGCCCCATCTGCTCTCTCAGGTGGACGTGAAAGATCCCACTACGCTATTTTGGAGAAGAGTGGATGAGTTCTCACCAGTGTCCTGGCCAATATTTATCCCCCTCGATCAAGATTGCAAAAAACAGATTAGCTGGTCGTGCTTTGTGGGAGCTTGCTGTGCACAAATTGCCTGCTGCATTTCCTACATTACAGCAGTGACCACTCTAGTAAAATGCTTTTGAGGAGTTCTGAGGCACTAAAGGTGCAAATCTGTCAGTTTCTTTTAGTCTTGAGATCTCTCTTTATTTAACAAACCCTCCTTTTCCCAAGTGGAACAAGGTCTGGCAGAGTATCTGTGAAGAGTAGGAACAGAGTTAGTGTTTCAGGTAGTGGCTTCTCACAACCTGAAATGTTAACTCTCTCCGCAGATGTGGCCTGACCTCCTGAGAGTTTCCAGCATTTTCTGCTTTTATTTATTTTTCTTTGACCATTGGAGTGCCGCATAGATCAGTGCTGGGGCCTCCATTATTTGCAATCTATGTTTATGACTCGGAAGAGGGGACTGAGTGTAACGTAGCCAAGTTTGCTGATGATACAAAGCTAGGTGGAAACTTAAGTTGTAAGGTGGACAAAAATGTAGACAGGCTAAGTGAGTGGGCATCAAGATGACAGATGGAATATAAAGTGGCGAAAGTATGAGGTTATTCAACTTCCGGTCGTAAGAATAGAAACGCAGAATATGTTTTAAAAGGTGTGAAATTTGTAAGTGTTAATGTTCAGCGTGACTTTATTCAGAGAGGCTTGGGTGTGTTCGTCCAATGGACACAGAATTATGAAGGCAAATGGCATCTTGGCTTTTCTTGCAAGGGAATAGGAGTACAGGAATAAAGATACCTTGCTATGCTCGTACAGGGCTTTGGTGAGACCACACCTGAAATACTGGGCTGAATAATATATGGGGTGGGAAGGTGGTGGGGTGGACACACACACAGACACACACAAAAGAGGCACATAAAATTCAGGCCCACTGTGTGCAGTTTTGGCCTCCATATTTAAGGAGGTTGCACTTGCATTGGAGGGGGTCCAGTGAAGGCTCACTGGATTGGTCCCTGTGATGAGAGGCTGAGTAAATCGGGCCTACGTCCTCTGTAGTTTAGGGAATGAGAGGCAATCTCACTGAAACATAAAATTCTTACAGGGCTTGACAGGATAGATACTGAGACATTGTTTGCCCTGGTTGGTGAATCTAGAACACAGGGGCACAGTCTCAGGATAAGGGGCCGATCATCTCCGTCCTAAATGAGGAGAAATTTCTTCGCTCGAGGGTTGCGGGTCTTTGGAATTCTCTACCCCAGAGGGTTGTAGCTGCTCCATCGTCCAATACATTTAAGGTTGAGAGACGGCTTTTGGTCTCTGGAATTGAGGGGAATGGGGAGCAGGTGGGAAAGGGGAATTGAAGCCCAATATCCGCCGCGATCCTATTGGATAGCGGAGCGGGCTCGATAGGCTGTGTGGAATTCTCCTGCGCACATCCCTTATGTTCATATGTTTTTGTGTTATGCTTCACGCAAGCCTCCTCTCACCTTTACTTCATCGAACTCCATTGGCATTATCTTCGATTCTTTTCATCTTTATCTGAGGGGTAAAGAAGTAGCTCCTGGATTTATTGGTGCTATCTTGTTTGAACACTCACAAATGGAAACATCTTTCCCATGTCTACCTTATTGAACTCAAAAGACCTCTAGAGTAGAATGAGCCTATATTCTCTGGGGTTTGGAAGAATACAAGGTTATCTCATGGAAATGTATGAAACTATTAAGAGGGCTTGACAGTGTAAATACTGGGAGTCCGTTTTCCCTGGCTGGTAAGTCTAGAATTAGGTGTCAGACTATTGGAATAAGGGTTTGGGATTGAAGGCTGGGATCTGGAGAAGAATTTTTGGAATTCTCTACCCCAGAGAGCTGAGGATAATCAGTTCTTAAGCATGTTCAAAGCTGAGATTGATAGATCGGGACAGTAAGGGATTTCTGCTATATGTGGCGGGGAGTAGGTCAGGAAAGTGGGAAATCAGCCAGAAACTTATTGAATGGCAAAGCAGGCTTGAGGAGCCATATGGATGACTCCTCTCGTTTATTATGTTGCCCCTCAGCCTTCTCTTTTCTAGAGACAAGAGCCCCAACCTGGTCAGTTTTTCCTGATAACCACAGTCCTGGTACCGTTGTTGTGAATCTTTTGTGCACCTTCTGCAATACCTCGGGCATAGTGAAAGGATTTGCAGGGTGCTGAGCAGCCTGTTTGGCCACATTATAAATGTGCCTTACGTGGACATCAAGTCCTGAAGTGGGACTTGAACCTGGAGTTTCTGGCCCAGAGTTAGGGATGCTCCCCACTGCACCATAAGACCACCCACTACTAGATGCAAAGGAATTATCTCCATATGGTAAGTGGTTGCTAATCCCAGTTTATGCAGCCTTGATATCCTGTATGTGAATTATAGCTAAATTAAGCGTTAGTTTATTCAATTTAGTTCCTCGCTGTTGTGAAGAAATATTCTGGGCCACATTTCAAGTCCAATAGAAATTACTTCGCCTTGCATGTTTCCAAATAGTCTGAAATGTTGGGCTACTCCTTTTAACGTAATATTACGTCCACAGGTTTCTATGGGCATACATTTTGAAGACTCCACACCGTAATATTTATCGCCCGTCCACTGGTGCAGCAATGCTCTTGGCTGCCATCCATTCCTGCGACGAGGTAAGAGGAATTGTTTGTATTTACAGTTGCTGCCCCTCCTTGGTACCACTGCCCCTGAGTTGTAACGCCGTTTCACTGGGCCCGGTTTTGGGGGAGCTGTCGGGTGAAATGTCACCGAGCCCTTCTCATAATTTTCACAGGGCAGAGGGTGGCAGCTTAGCTGTAAATATTACCACCGAGGAGCTTTGTAGCCCACAGATGTGCAGCAGATTGTTCCATTGTCAGTTCTGCAGAATAACTGTAAATCTTGTTGAATAGATCAGAAGAATGCGCTACCAGCTGTGGTTTGATTTATGTCAGTCCAATTTTTTTTTCTCTTGAATGCTCAAGAGCTCAAACATACCTGTTGTTCTCCCACCGCCCCTCCCACCCCCCCGCCCCCCCCAAACCACAGTTAAGAATTTTCCTTTTTTGGATATGCCAATTCTTTCGCACTGGGCAAAAAGCAGTTCTCCCGCCGTTTTGGATAGTTATTAACTTATTTATTTCACTGGGCATGCCTGCCAGGCAACTCAGTTCAGCCAGCCACAATTTGGCGCCTCAGCAAGTTCAAGTTTCCTATTGGCTAAGAGCTGTTAGCGAGAGAGTCCCAGGGCTTTGACCCAGTAACAGTGAAGGAACGGCAATAACAGTTCCATATTAGGATGGCACATGACTCGGGGAACCTGCAGGTGGTGGTGTTCCCTCACATCTACTGCCCTTGTTCATCTGCATGGTAGAAGTCACATGTTTGGAAGGTGCTGCCTAAGGAGCCTTGGTGAGTTGCTGCAGTGCATCTTGTAGATGGTACACACTGCTGCCACTGTGCGTCAGTGGCGGAGGGAGTGAATGTTTAAAGTGATGGATGGGGTACAGATCATGAAGACTGCCTTGTCTTGGATGGTGTTGAGGCTTTCCAGTGTTTTGGAACTGCATTCATCCAGGCAAGTGGAGAGTATTCGGTCACACTCCTGAATTGTGCCTTGTATATGGTGGGACAGGCTTAGAGATCAAGAGGTGAGTTACTCACTGCAGGATTCCCAGCATCTGACCTGCTCTTGTAGCCAAAGTATCTATGTGGCTAGTTCAGTTCAGTTTCTGGTCAATGGTAATAATAAAAGAAAATGTCAGAGTGACAGGAGGTTCAGTAACCAGAGGGGTCAAATCTCACATAATTGTCAAAAGAACCAGACTGGCAATGAGAAGAATTGTTTTCTGCAGTGAGTTTTCATTTGGAATGCATTGCCTGAAAGAGTGGTAGAAGCAGATCCAATAGTGACTCTCAAAGGGAATTGGATAAAAAGATAGTGGGAATTTTGATCAAGTCATCAGCAATAACACCAAGTTGCATTTATGTAGCACCTTCATCGTGGAGTTGAATCAGATCAGCATTAAAGGTTGGATACCGTAATGATACTAGATGTTATTGCCACCGCTGGGTTAGTGCAAGTGCTGTGCGGTGGTTAAATAACCTGCTTACCTTCAGAAAATGGTTGTGGCTTTGTGCAGATGGATGTCTGGAAGCAATGTCTGGAGTAAAACTCTTCACGGAGGAAGCACCATTTATAAGATGGATGAACTAATCATTGAATTAGCCAAAGGCACCACAGCCTATAAAATGTGACATAGCAACAGTACATAAAAAGGTCACTGTAAGCACCGATGGACAATTGGAAACAACAGAGATTCATTCCCCTTTGTGTAAAGAGGTATAGAGGACAGTCGCAGGAGCTCTTGACTGTATTCAACTGCTATAGTGTGTCTCTGCACTGCTTGTAACTACCACTACCAGGTGATCTGCTGTCATGGTATGTCTCACTCGTCTGTCTTGCACCATCCCCTTCCATCCGCTGTACTGGTCAGCAACTGCTCTGTGATGTCCATCATTGAACTACACCTAGGTCAGCCCCTATTTCTGCCGCCCTCCACTTTGTCCTCTAGCAGAGATGTTTTGTAGCTATAGTTTTGCCATAGCCAGCTATTGATAATTGTCAGAAACATATCCTAAGGCAGAGTTAGTAAATTGCGATCCACATCTTGCTTCATACACTCAGCTTCACGCTTGATGTTTTAGGTTAGAGATGTACGTATTTCGACTTTGCAAAATTCAATGTTTAAAATTTTCCCTGTTCTGTTCACTTCTAGGTTAGCGCTTATGGATTTATCACAGAAAACTACGAAAAATATTCAGATCATTATTTTGACCGAGACTACCATAAACTGGTCTTTTATGCGAATCATGATATGAAATTGGAATTGAAACTTTGGAAGACGTTGCACAGTTATGGGATAATTAAACTCTACACCAGAGAAGAGAATGCAAGCAAGATACAGAGATGAACTTGAGTTTAATTGAAATATGGATATCTGGCCTAGAAAGAATTAGAAGTGCCTTACCTCTAGCCTTATTACCTTTCTGGACTTTGGATGTTGTGGTGGGTTATATTGTCCTTTTCACCTCTGTCCCTTGGGACTGAATCTGATCTGAAATTGGAGTGTATCATCCCAGTTCCTGCTGAAGTGAGATGGTGCTGAGTGTAATTATTCTTTGCTGGTGGAGAGTGATGGGGAGATGGATGAGGGTGGAAAGTGGTAGAGGGGCGGTGAAGGTGAAAGGAGTTGTATGTGGAAGCACACCCTCAAGTTTCAGAGAATTGAACCCTCTTCTGTGAAATGACAAATTTCAACAATTAAAGGAAGAATGAAAGAATTGGGTTCACATCTCCGCAATTGCACCATTTTTTGCCACGCTGATGTTCTTTGATCTCCTCTATCGTTGGACATTTTCAAAATGACTGGTGACTCAAGTGCCTGGAATTTGCTTGTGTAAACTTGTCCCAAATGTTTTTGGAAATGTGGCAAATATGAATGTACTCGTTCTATATTTAAAAGACTCATTGTGTATGCACTTTTTATCAATGGAAGAAGAAATTTATAGTGTGTTTAGAATATTATGTTGTAGCTTTGTGGTTATGAAGACTAAAGATAACTGACTAAGTTGAATATTGGAACCATATATTAAAAAAAACACTTAGTGACAAGTAATGTGCCAGCTCTGGCCTGGTGCTGGTGTTTGCTGGTTGTTTGCTGAACAGCTAATGTTTGCTGGTGTTTGCTGGTTGTTTGCTGAACAGCTAATGTTTGCTGGTTTTGCTGAAAGTTGTCACTTAATAGCTTTTCACCTGACAACGGGAAGACTTGCCGGTTTGTGCTGTGTCCAAGAGTGTATTTTTTTTTTGTAAAATGACCTTTGTTACACGCGGGATTGTGTCAGTTGTTTTCTGTTCTTTTGCTGCCGGTTCACCATCAAAAGAGAAGATAACGTGGCATTAGATTTGCTGAAGATCTTCACCCCAAAACGTTTCCTCCTTTGCATTTGGTTTGCCCCTAGCTTTGAGATGCAGCCTCCGTATAATCCAAAACAGAAGGAAGAAGACTTTCTAGGGTTTTGGTTAACTTGTTACCTTGCCCCAGTGATAACTAAAGGAAACAGATGGATTACTTTCTCAAATCAGTTCAGTCCAACCCTCAAGGTTAGTCTGGGGTTCTGTTGAGGTCAAATCGAGAGTACTCTGTACAATTCTAGTTGTGATTGATAAACAAAATTAACCTGCATTTAAAGAGCCGCTATGAGCCTAGTAAAATGTCCCAATGTGCTTTACAGGAGTGAATTTGGTGCCATGCCAATACAGACCAAATGCTTAGCGAAAGAGGTAGGCAGTGTCTTAAAGGAGAAGTATATTGGTTCTAATTTTCTCCCAGGGTAGAATTCTCCAGTCGGTGGGTGGGGCCTGCCCGCTGACATGTAAAATGATGCATGGTCCTGACGTCACTGTGCGTCATTTAGATTTTTAGTTTGGGGGCACAGTGACACACAAATTCTGAATCCTGAATAACAAGGCCTGTTAACAAGTACATGAGTACATCTGAAACTTTGGAAAGGTACAATGCAAATTGTAGGAACTGTTCCCTTGACTGGACCTCACCAAAAGGTCTTCAGTCTCTTGCTATTCATCTATATATTCATCTGATATGAGGTCAAGAGGACCCAGTTTGTAGGGAAATTCCACATATTCTTCTTAACTTCTATTTTAATTCAAACGTTGAAGATGAACAATCGCAATCGAGTATTTTGCAATCTGGAAAATTAAACCGGGTGCTTTGAACGTCCTGGTTTGCTGCCCGTGAGAATACATCACTGTGATTGGCTGCTTTCCAGTTCGCTGATATCTTTTGCAGTGGGGACAGCTGGAGATGTCCTTATTTAAACCACCTTTGGGGAGAAAGAAGGAGAAATCTATACCATGGAGACCATTAGATTTAGTGGACAGCTTTCTCTGCAGTCAGTGGTCGGTACTGCTATTTAGTTGCTGGCTCTGAAATCTAGGCCACCATTGACGGTAGTTCCTTCTCTACAACTGAACCCAGCTGTTTGATGCAAGCAGCTGCTGTGGCTCAGAGGCTGGGAGGGAATATTGTTGATTAACAGTTAAAGTTCATTATGTTTTGAGTACTGAGACTGGTAGTGGAGCAGAAATAGTTTTGGCAGGACTAATTGTACTGCACTAGCAACAGTTCACCTTCCCCGAAATTGACTAAATATGGGCACTGATTCCTGTCGCTTCCTGTTCTATGTTTGGTAAAGGTGCATGTAAAGCAGTTAGAATGATATGATGAGCTACAGAGGCTATTTTAGATTTTTAGTGAACACCAAAACTTCTTATGATCCTGTTACTTGGCATGATTTAAAATGTCATGTTAGGAACGGTGTTTCCTCAGTGGGAGTATCGGTAAAGAAAGGTCACATATTTCAACTGCCTCTATTACTCCATGTATAATGGCCTCTGTGCAAGCGAGTTGGACAACATCAAGACCTGGGCTGATAAGGGGCAAGTTACATTCGTGCTAGACCATGACTATCCCTAACACGAGATTGCACTCACCTCCGCTTGACATTCAATGGCATTACTATCACTGTATTCCCCCTCCCCTCCCTGTGACCAGTATCCTGGGGGTTACCATTGACCAGAAATTGAACTGCACCAATCATATAAATACAGTGACTGCAGGAGCAGATCAGAGGCTGGTATACTGTGTTGAGTAACTCACCTCCTACCTCCCCAAAGCCTGGCCACCATCACCACAAGACATAACCCAGGAGTGTGGCAGAATCCTCTCCACTTGCTTGGATGAGTGCAGTTGCAACACCATTCAAGGGCTCCCCACCATCCAGGAAAAAGCAGCTGGCTTGATCAGCACCCCATCCACTGCCTTAAACATTCACACCATCCTGACTGCAGTGTGTACTATCTACAAGATGCATTGCAGCAGCTCACTCCAGTGCTTTAGACAGCACCTCCTAAACACTCAAACTCTTTGTTTTCTGTTATATGGATAGATTGGAGAAGCTGGGGCTGTTCTCCTTAGAGAAGAGAAGGTGCAGAGTAGATTGGATGGAGGCATTCAAAGTCATGGAGGGATTGGACAGACTAGACAGGGAGATACTGTTCCCATTGGCAGAAGGGTTAAGAAACTGAGGACATTGATTTAAGGTGAATGACAAAAGAACCAAAAGTGACGTGAGGAAAATTTTTTTTAATGCAGCAAGTGGTGTGAATCTGTCATGCATTGCCTGAGGCAACGCTGGAAGCAAATTTAATCATGGCTTTCAAAACAAAATCTGATGAGAAAAAAAATTGCAGAAAGCCATTGAGGGTAAGAGACAGACATAACAGCATGTCTTGCCTCATTCTAATTTGAGTTCTTTTTTTTAAAATAGAAATTATTTGAATTCAGAAAGCAAAGCCTCTGATTAACTCTGATGTTCTGTTGCTCATTAGGAAACATAAACATACTTATTACTGACACAAATGAGGCAGAGAAACAGACAGAACCACGGCTGGGAAAAAAGGGCAGATGGACAATGTGAGAACCACACACAGAAACACTTTGGGAACCAGCCACAAAATACTACAGTAAATATCTCTCTGAAAATTTACAAACCAGAGTGGTGAGATCAGGATCGGTCTCAATGTGCAGTCAGGGCCATCCTTCCCTTAATCGCACTGCTGACAGACACCAGGGGCTGCATTTTAGGTGCCCCTACCGGGCATGTTTTCTGTGCGGGGGGGCCTTTAAATAGGGTGGGTGCCCACCCCACCCACCCCACCCACCCCACCCACCTCCGAGCTTACCCCCATAATATGGGGGGGCGCCAAAATCGGCAGCCTGCCCACCATATTTAAATAGATAATCGGGGATCAATTAGGCTTGTTACCAAGCCAATTGACCACAATAATTAGCCGCCCATGCCTTAAAAAACACAACATTTTAAAATAATCTCTTCAAAGGGCGGGAAGGAAGTGGTGGATACTATCTTCGGGGGCAGCTCTTTGCCAATTGGGAGGCAGCCCCCCCCAGGATAGAACCCCCTCTTCCTAGCCATCCACAGCCTTAAACACACCACCCTCAACAGTGCCCCCCCTCTCCCCCACACCCATCTGGACCTGCCTGAACCCTCCCTGCCCAAGACCCCGGACTTACCTGTCTCCGGGATTAATGGGTCTTCTTCCTCCCCCGGCAGTGCCCGCTAATGTGCTCTTGACCCTGCCAGGACTGATGGAGCTGCTGGCCAATCTGATTGGCTGGCAGCTCCCAAGGGCGGGGCTTCCTCCCCAGTGAGGGGCGGAAGTCCCACACTGGTCCTGTTTAGCCAACCCGCAGCACGTTACGGCTGTGTGGGGGTGGAGCTGGTCATCTCCATGCCAGCTTTGCTTCTGGTGGGGCAAGCTGCCTGCCACCAGCAACCCCCATAATATTGAGCCCCACAAATTCACCAATGAGCTAAGAGTGACACCTCACCTTCCCAGTTCCACTAAAGCCCTCTCCAATTTTGCCAAGCCTCAGCTTGATGCCAGGTCAATGTATTCCTCCCAATGGTGCTAACTTCCAACTACCCGGTGCTGTGCCACAAAATGTCAGGGCCCTTGCCCAAGTTCTGCCAAATTTCAGGTCTAGTCACAGGATTACTGAGGCATAGGAGTGCTCTAAGGCAACTAAACCCAATTATTTCCTTGTCTGTATAGGCTGAATACACCTTGCATGCTAGCTTGTTGTGGATTCCCAGATTTACAGATGCTAAGGGATAACAATTAAATATATAGGTTAAAGAAAAATATTTCACAAAACCCACTCATTTAAATTTTTCGCAGAATAATGGTCTAAGTTCCAGAATTCTGTTCCCAAAGCAGCTATTAAAAACCCTACCAACCTATTTACTAAAATTGAAAATTTGACTTACTAGATTGCTGTAATTCATTAAGCCTGCATGTCTCCCCTGTAATATTCCTATTATAGAAGCATGTGTCTCAGAATTCTCCGAGCTGTCCCTCCAAGTGGATCCCACAGAATCTTGTCTCTGGAGTTTAGGTAAGTATAGAAGGGGTTTATAAAATCTGTGTGACCAATGGGTTCGAAGGGCCAAATGGCTTATTACAGGTCCCATCTTATCAGAACAATCACCCTTGAGAATATGGTCAATTGAGACTTTAGACAAAAGAGAAAAGTTGAAAAGAAATAGTTTGCAACTAAATGATCCGAACACTGTGTACATTACATTGCTTTGCAGCCTTTAGTTTCTTTCTGAGTTCACTATTTTGGGATTCATAATGTAATTAGTGAACTCACCCAGTTCACTAATGTCCTTTAGGGAAGGAAATCTACCGTCCCTTACTTGGTCTGGCCTACATGTGCCTTCCAGACCCACAGCAATGTGGTTGGCTCTGAAATGCCCTCTGAGCAAGGGCAATTAGGGATGGGCAATAAATGCTGGCCTAGGCAGCAACACCTACATCCCATGAATGAATTTAAAAAAAAATACAGAGCAATCATATCAAAACAATAATTGTTCTTTTAAAGTCAATGTGGTTTGGAATACACCCATCCAATAGGCTGGCAGAACAGTGAAAGAGCTGTAATGTTGCAGCTGTTCAGGTTGTTCTTTTGCATTGACCACGCAAGGTTCCATAAATTTTGTCTTACAGCAAACTGATTTTGCATTTATTAAGAGTCTACTTGCTGTTGATAGCAAACAAGACCATTTTATTCATTTGGGAAAGGGAGACATTCTCAAGAAGAAAAAAATCATTCATATAAATTGTGGAGGTTGCAGAACGGCAAAGCTGGGTGAGTGATATCGGTCAAAAGCAGTGAGAAGAATTGGAGAGCGGTTGAGACTTGAGGAGTTAGCACACGTCCCATCAGCTCCCGAGCAGATTCATTTACAAATGCACAGGTGGATGCCACAGCAAAGCAGCAGTGATGAGCCAGCTCTTAGACTGTACGTTCACATTCGTTGCACCATCAGCAGATTAGGGCAAAAAAACATATTCCCCCAGCAAAAAACATCCCAAGTGGCCAATCTTGCTTTACCTGATTAGACTGAATAGGTTTTGTCCTTTATGTTCCAGGTTGTCTTATTTTAGAACTAAAGATTTTTTTTTTTTTAAATCATTTTATTTTTAATTTGTATATTGGTCTTCCTCTCCAAAATAAAAATATTTATATAGAGCTTTTCAAGATCATCAGATGTCTCAAAGGGCTTTACAGTCAATGAAGTACTTTAATGTAGTCCCTGTTGTAATATAGGAATCATGGCAGCCAATTTGCACACAGCAAAGTCCCACAAATAGCAATGTGATAATGAGCAGATTAACTGTTTATTTGTGATGATTGCTTGAGGGATAAAACATTGGCCAGGGCACCAGAGATAACTCCTCTGCTCTTCTTCAAAATCGTGCCATGGGATTTGTTGCATCCACCTGAGCAGGCAGATGGGCCCTCTGTTTAGCCTCTCATCTGAAAGGTGGCACCTCTGACAGTACAGCACTCCCTCAGTACTGCATTGAAGTGTCAGCGTAGGATTTCGTGCCCGAGTCAACGATAGCTGAGTGTTTTGGATGGATTGGTTCAGAGGGGGTGAGAGTGGGATTTGCGGACTGAACTGGATCCCTATCACACCCCCACCCCCCCCTCCCCACTTGAACGGTTGAGTCTTAGGGATTTATTTATTACAACTACTGCAGAATCTGGTCAGCTTAGTTATTGTCTCTATTATCTATCCCTGTAAGATGTGACCAGGAGAAAGGGATTTTGGAGAGAATGCAGAAGCTTAACAACACCCCAGTCAATGCAAAGCTCCTCGCCATGTGCAGCTTCACTCTTTACTAGTGGACATGTTGATATCTTGTTTCTACTTTTTCCTGGGCATCTTATCTGCTTTAACCAAAGCTTCAAATTCTGGAAAAAAGAATATAAAGTGAATAGAAATCTTACATTGCCTCCATTTAAATTGTGCATTCTCATTCACTTACAGCTAAAGGGTTTTTATCATCAACCTTGTGTTTTTCTTTCAAAAAATATACTTTATTCATAAAGTTTATAAAAGTATCTTACATCGTTCAAATTTAGCATTACATAAGCTGCAATACACTTCAGTTTCTTTCAGTGTGTGGCATTCTGAGGTGCTTCACTACATTTACCATTCCAGGTTATATTTACAAGATTTACATTTCATGTTAAAACATCTCCTGTTACTTACAGCCCAAGGGCCTTTACACCGGTTCTAGCCCCTTAATGCACTATGGCGAGAGTCTTTTTGTTTTAAATCAAAAATGTACTTTTTCAATTCATAAAACTTCTAAAAGGCACTTTATAAATAAATATAAGTTGTTGCTGAATTTCAGGTCCGAAGGCATTGTACAGTGACAAAGGCACAAATAAATTATTATATGTGCAAGCTAGTTGGATAATATTGAGCTAAATGGGATGTTCGTATTAAAATACATATGGAGCAAAATTCGGATTGGTGGAACCCATTGTTCGGACGCCACAGGAGCTCTTTGATGTCCAAAGTGGCGTCTACGGAACACATACATTTTTAGAGCAAATCACTTTGGATGCCATATTAGTGCGGGAGCAGTGAATGGCCACCAGAAGTAAACAGGACAGGGAGATCAGACGTCAATCAGTGTGCAATGCTGATTTGACGCCAGTGGTACCGTTTTGGAGCTCAAGACTCCACATAGTGCACCCTGTTAACCTTGCACAGCTAAACATAGGAAGGACCCCACAATTATGCTTTCTAAAGGGATTATCAATTATTCACAGGTTAGTTGCTGGTTGATACTTTCTGGTTGTTGCTTACATTCTTTGGTGCTTGGTGTTTTCTATACCTATTTCACCCCATCGTAGACCTTTTTTTTTGCTCTTCTGCTCCCTTCCCCACTTTCCCTGCCTCTGTACAGTCTGATAACCTGGGAGCCTACTCTCTCCCATGTTGTTCCATCCTTCTGTCTTTGCTGGCCAGATTCAGCTCCCACAGGACCTCCCAACGCCTGTTCCAGTCACAATGCACCTCTCCTTTAAAACCTGTAATAAACGCAGGCTAGCTTTAACTGGTACTTGGGGGCTTATGACATTGGCCCCCTGCTTGGGTATCCAGCAGATCCACAGTGTGGTTAGTGCTGTCTGGAACATCTAAAACAGCAGGAAGTTGCCTGCTCTGCAGTCAATGGGAATGGGCTAATCATGCATCATGATCCCTGTGCTCCAGATTCAGGCCCAATTCGAGATTATGAGGAAGGGGAGTACTGTGATATTAAAAGGCAATAGGTTGCAGTGAAACATACATCAAAGGTTTGCACCACAAGGCCATGGTTCGGGAAAAGCAATGGTTGGAATTTACATAGGGTAATATGAAAAGAAAATGATGTCCCTTATCCTTACCTTGCAATATGTTCAAAGAACCGAGGATCATAAAACACCCAATAGCGTGGCATGTAGCAAGATGTTCAAAAGTGTATTAAAAGAGGCAAATATTTCATTCAATAGGAACTTTGCTCCGCTGTCAAGACCAGATACATAAAGAGGCTTGGAAAAGCCATTCTCATACTTTACGCCTAGAGGTTCCCTGCACAGATGGTTTCAGATGTGGGACAAACGTGGACAATTCCAAATGAAATGTTAAAAGGTGAATGTCCCGAGGTAGGAAATATTGACATTAATCGTCGTATTGCTATCGTTAGCTTTGCAAGCCTGGTTGAAGGATAAGGAAGGAATTATCTTCAAGAGTAGCTTAAACAACTTGCATTTACCTAGCGCCTTTAACGAGGTAAAATATCTCGAGTTGCTTCGCAGGAGCATAATCAAGTAAAAATTGACATTGAGCCAAGGAAGGAGACATTAGGACAGGTGAACAAATATATGGTAGGCTAACACCAATAATGAAACATATAGCAGATCTAACATTTCTACATCGGGGGCAACTTAACTCATCCAGCATTATCTCCACAGATCATTGAGATGAAGGAGTTATGCAACTCGATACATAACAAAGCATTAGGCCCCAGACCTGAAGCACGTTTCTCGGTCCTCGACTTAAGAAAAAGCTGCTGTACCATGAATTCTTTAATGCGCTTTGTCGTATAAAGCTTCGGGTGATTGGTGTTGATTCTGACATGCTATGTATCGTCTTATAGTTAACCCCAACCTGGTCCCAGGCCACTCGAGAAAAAAAAAAATCAACCAAAGTTTATAGATATGCCCCTGCATAGTCAAAAGTGCTTGCATGTGAGCACTTCAAATGATGACTCATGTTGCATTGACTGCCGTAGCCATCCCACTACCTCTTGAGTGTGAGAAAAGGTTGTGCACTTTGGACCTTGTGTTTGTTATGTTCATCCTACATGCAGCCTAAAGCCCAATTTGAGGTAGGGAACAAAGTAGGTGACATTTTTGGCAAGGACCATTATCACATCCTTTTTATCAGCACCTGGTGATCTTAATAGGATTAAAAATCCTGGCTTGATGTATTTCTGGTGCTTTCCACACTTTTCTTATTTCCAACCACCCTGCCTAACCAAACAGCACTTATTTTTCCCCATCTATAATAATTTTTTAACTCATAAACAAAATGATTTAAAGAAAATGTAATAAAACACAGCTCTGTATGCTGGTATTATTTTCCAGCCTGGCTTATCTTTAATTCTTGGAGACTCCAGGATAATTCTGGCGAGTTGATAATCCTGACCTGGCACCAGTCTCCTGCTCCACACTAGTTGGTGGATGATTTACCCACCACGCTACTTGCCCTTTGGATTCCGAATTGTTGCACCTTCCTTATTGTACATCCCTCTGAGGCAACTTTTATTTAGCGGACACTGCACAATATTCGCAAAAGTAGCATGGCTGCAAGCTGCAAATCATACCTTTGTAGTTAATTCTCCCATCTCCATCTACGTCTGCTGCCTGGAGCATGGCATCAGCTTCTTCATCCGACAGAGGAACGGTGGGGACATTGGTGGGAATTGTTGAGAGGATGTATCTGCAACACAATGTGTGTTAAGCAGAGGTGTTATGAACGCCTCATTAAGCTGCAAAGCAGGAGACACGTTAAAAAGATGAATATTTTCCAAGGCAACTTTCTTAATTCAATAACTTTGTTGCTTCAATGCATCTGAGGCAAGGATCCATGTGACGGTGACTACTTAAGTGGATTCCACTTTTGAAGTTTATTTTTACAGACAAGACTTAAAGTATGATTCATGCCGTGAGAAGATGAACTTCACTGTATGAATGCAGCTCTGTTCATGCCTTTACAGCCGGAGAAGAATTTAGAAGCCATTGGAATGTGGGGAAACAGAGCAGCCAATTTGCATACAGCAAGCTCCCACCTTGAACAAAGTGACCAGTTAAACCATTTAGATAAAAGCAAAATACTGCGGATGCTGGAAATCTGAAACAGCAACAGAAAGTGCTGGAAAAACTCAGCAGGTCTAGCAGCATCTGTGGAGAGAGAAACAGGAGGGTCATACGGACTTGAAACGTTAACTCTGTTTCTCTCTCCACGGATGCTGCTGGACCTGCTGAGTTTTTCCAGCGTTTCCTGTTTCTGTCTAGTTAAACCATTTAAGTGCCGTTGGTTGAGGGACAAAGGTTAGCAATTGAGAAAATTCCCCCTGTCAACGGAAGTCTTCAAATTGTGCCACGGGGTCTTTTACATCCACCTGTGAGGGGGCCTCGGTTTAACATCTCAGCTGAAAGGTGGCACCTCTGACAGTGCAGTGGCCTCTCAGCATTGGAGTACTGGCCTGGACTGTGTTCTCAAATGTTCCTGAGGTGTGAGGTGAACTCACAATGCTCTGACTCAGAAGGCAGATGTGATAGCCACTGAATCACATGCCCAATATTGATATAAATAGAAGGTAGCCATGGGAACAGTGTGTGTTAAGAGAATTCATCACGATTCAAGTGTTTCATGACTTAGTGAATGCTTTACTGCATCTTTCATAATCTGAAGCAGTAATAGCTTCCATTCACTAATATGGGAGACTGATTTCCAGTGGGATTGACAGGGGTAGTCTAGAAATTCGAGCTAGTCATTTCAGGAATGAAATTGGGAAACACTGCTTCATGCAAAGGGTAGTAGAAGTTTGAAAATTTCTTCCACCGGCGGCATTTGACGCTAGATTAATTGTTAATTTTAAAACCTGAGATCGCTAGCTTTTTTTTTAGTCAGAAGTATTAAGGGATTTGGGGCAAAGGCAGGTATATGGGGTTAGGGTGGAGATAAGCCATGATTGCATTGAATGACAGAACAGACTCAATGGCCTTCTCCTGTTCATGTTCCTATGTATGTAACATTTGAACAACAGTGGCATGAGAGTATCAGATTCCCAAAGCATTATAGTATCAGATTTCAGAAGTATTAGCAAATGCCTTCGAAGGTCCATCCCTGTTTAAGTGCAGGAATTCACAAGAAACCCTGATTCAAAGAATTTTCTATTTCTCCAACCTTCCATCGTCACCAAAAAATCCTGGTTGTCATGGTAATCGACAAAGCCCTAGCAAAATCATTGGAACACACAAATTTGAAAGTGAAGTCTTCTGAAAGTACAAATGATTTAGTAGTAATGAAAAATAAGCATCCAATCACAAACACTTGTCTTAATGAACCTTTGATGTTTCACAGCCAGTTGGCTAGTTTATAATTACTTAATGGGTTTTCAAGAAGTTTGTGAATTTATAGTTTGCGTAAAAAATAGCTCAATGATAATTGATTAAAGCCTGACTTTTTCATTATACTCTGCACGTGTATGTTACCCTGTGCTGCTAAGGAGAGGCTGATGAGAGAGGACAGCTGTTAAATATGCTGCGAATGCATCAAGCGTAACAATATGTCACTCAAATAAGGGGGCCATGTAAGACTGCTGGTCGGTCCTGTCTCAACCCCATTGTCTGTGATCTGTGTTGCAACATGTTCATACACATCAGTTTTAGTCAAATATATAATAATGTACCTAATGACAACATGGTGCCAAAATAGGTAAGTTTGATTTTGTGCTCATAATTGTCCAGCTCTCAGAGCAAGCAAATTCCATGGGGCAGCTGTCCCCAAAGGGCTCAAGTTCCCTATCGCACCAATGTTGGAACAGATACTAGCATATAGCATACACTACAGCAGCACTGTGGGTGTACCTACACCACATGGAGTGCGGCAGTTCAAGAACTCGGCCACCGCCTTCTCCAGATGGGTAACAAATGCTGACCTAGCCAGTCATACCCACATCCTATGAAGGGAGAAGGTAATTGTTAGGGATATAGGTAAGGCCCAGAGGAAAGGACAGACAGTAAGTAGTACTGGTTAATTAAGGGTAGAAGCCCAGAATAGCGGGTGGTGGAGTGTTGCAGTTCGCTCAAGGAGTCTGAGTTCCTGAGGCAACATGTACTTTTGCATGTGTGTTGTAGCCTGGAGCTATGGATAGTGGTGGTAGAGACTCCAACTTATTTTCATTCACATGGCTGACCAGGAATTTCTCCTGTTCTTACCAACTGCCATTGGCATGGGTTGGAAGGATGTACAGATTAATAATCATCCCGTTCGGTCATGTTATGAGCACACCTTCCTTGTCTATCCAGTTCTGGGGTGTGGCTCAATGTGGAGCTTCTGGCCCACTGCACCACAAGACCCCTATAGAATAGTGGGTATCCCTGCTGAATTGTATGGGATAAAGACCACAACATACAGGATAGCACAGGGGCGGAACGATATTGAGTGGTAACTCATTTCCTTATGCACAATAGTGTAAAGTGATATAGGTAACCTGGGGGAATCTAGTATCCAGTAATGTGCTGCAATCTCCCATCAGTGATATCATAGAAAAATCAAATGATTGTAAGTTGAAATGCTTCTTATGTGGACTATGAAGCTACGGCTGAACATGTTGACGTGAGTGAAAGTCTAAATTTAGTTCTGGAACGTTAGATACAAATTCCCTCTCCAGCAAATTCAGAAGGTTGTACAGAAGTTTGGCCATCTCCAACAAGAGAGAATCTAACCATTGCCCTTTGATGCTCAATGGCATTACCATCGCTGAATCCCCCACTATCATCATCCTGAAGGTTACCATTGACCAGAAACTGAACTGGACAAGCCATATAAATACTGTGACTACAAGAGCAGGTCAGAGGTTAAGAACCCTGCAGTGAGTAACTCACCCCCTGACTCTCCAAAGCCTGTCCACCACCTACAAGGCACAAGTCAGGAGTGTTATGGAATACTTTTCACTTGCCTGGATGAGAGCAGCTCCAACAACATTCAAGAAGTTCAGCACCATCCAGGACAAAGCAGCCCACTTGATTGGCATCCCCTCCACAAACATTCACTCTCCCCACCATCGACACACAGAAGCAGCAGTGTGTGCCATCTACAAGAGGCACTGCAGGAACTCACCAAGGCTCCTTAGACAAGACCTTCCAAACCCACAACCACTACCACCTAGAAGGACAAAGGCAGCAGACACACAGGAACACCACCACCTGGAAGTTCCTCTCCAAGCCACTCACCATCCTGACTTGGAAATATATCGCCGTTCCTTCACTGTCACTGGGTCAAACTCCTGGAACTCCCTCCCTAACAGCACTGTGGGTGCACCTACACCACATGGGCTGCAGCAGTTCAAGAAGGCTGCTCACCACCACCTTCTCAAGGGCAAGTGGGGATGGGCAATGAGTGCTGGCCTAGCCAATGACGTCCACATCCATGAATGAAAGGGTGTCTTATTTGCCAACAATTATTACCAAATGGAATTTCTGCAGACTCTAACTAAAATGTCAATGTAATATTTCGCCACTTGTGCAATTATTCAGTGACCAGATTATCGGGAAACACTGAACCACATATGTACATCAATGAGTTTGGAATTTGCCATATAGTGAAGATGTAGTCACAACTGGTTTCAATCTATTTGGGAAAATATTACAGACAACCTGGTGGATGCCTGCTGATCCATGTTAAGTACAGGTCAACACTTCAATAATGATGAGAAAAACGGAATATGATTCCAGTAGCTCTCTATAGAGACTGTTCAGATTGATTTCAGTTAGATTTATAAATGACATTTAGAAGAAGAATTCCCGGCCTCCAGCTGCTTGGATTATATCACAAGGTTTTCTAAGTAAAATAACTCCATTCCTAACTCTCTCTGCTTCAATCTGCTTCCTCCTCGCACAACCAACTGGATATTTTTCTAATCAATCAGCAGCAACGTTCTCCTAGCCACCTTGCTCTCTTCCAGCCCAAAAATTCCAACTCAATGACCAAGCTGTGACCCGTATCCTCACTTGCACAAAGACTCATTCTTTGATTGCTCTCCACTTCTTGTCAAGTTGCACTGAGTCACCATACCCCAAGTGAATTGGTTTTGCAACCCTTGGCCATGCTTTTAAATCCCTCCATAGCCTCTCACCATTCAACCTCAGCGATCTTCTCCGACCAAATTTTCCCACACATACCCCCCACCACTCCTCCAACACTGGCATTTTCTTGACCTCTTACACACCCCGATTTTAATTACTTCACCATTGGCAGCTATGCCTTCAGCTGCCTAGGCCCTAATCTCTGGAATTCCTTCCCTGACCCGCTCTGCTGCACAGTCACTCCCTCCTCTTTAAGATGCGCCTTAAAACCTACCCCTTTCACCAATACCTCCTTCAGTGGCTCAGTGTCAAATTTTGTTTAATAACATCCCTGTGAAGCACCTTGGGATGTTTGACTACGTTAAAGGCGCTATATAAATGCAAGTTGTTATTACATGTACAGCTGCTCTTTTCATCAGTAACTCATCCCCTTAGCCCACCCTCCCTCCACACCATAGTATGGTCTCCCTCTCTCCCTAATTTCAAAAAAAATTATCAATCTCTCCCTCTTCATCCATGTTTTTATCCCTAATAATTTTCTCTCACTCCCTGCCCAGTGCCGCAAGACATCTCTCAGTTTGAAGAAGTGGTTTAGCAATGAAAGAAAACTGTTGTTAAAAGTTCAGCAATGCAGGTTTGCATTTTTGTAACATTAAAAGTCTTGGGAACTCTTACTTTATTTCGTTCCATTCGATGTAACCACTTTTGTCCTTATCCAGCGTTTCAAACGCTTTCCGAATTGTCTCATCAAGCTGCCCTGATATCTTGGAGGTTTCCATGTAGTCAAAGAATAGGTGGTAATTAAATGGACCCGCTGAAAGGAAGAGGGGGCTAAAGTGATGAACAAGAACTGAGCATCTTGCATTGGTTGACCGTCCCAGAAAGAAAAAAAACAGTAAAAACTGGTAAATAAGAATATTGATCCAAACTGCTCTTGTATACCTTAAAATGGAATACCCGTAAAACTGGGAATTAACAGTTCCGGTCTGAACTGTTTTTCCCTTCTGGGATTGAACCGATTGGATCAGGTCGTCTTGGTAACATTCTGATCATCAGCACTCCCTCCCCCCGCCACCCCACCCTGCCCATGCACGATCCCATCCCCCACTCCATCCAGCCCAGGCAATCATTATTGCTCTGTATTCAACCATCTGTAGTCCTGACTCCAAGGGCAGAAATTTCACCCCTATTAGGGGGTGGTGAGAAGGCAGGTAGGCGAGCGTCATTGGGCCAGTTTTCCAGCACCATCCCCAGCAATTGGCAGTCAATTAAGGTAAGAGAAAAGATGTCAACTGGAGTTTTCCAGGGGGCTATCACTCCAGGTAGGCCTTGAGGCCCTCCCCGCCTACCTGACCACGGGCCGCCCAGTGGAAGGCTTCCCCTTCAAATGGTAGCCCAGCAGCTGCGGTCATTTTTAATGCAGTTTTGCTAAAATTGTCGCCGTAAGGAAGGTGTGTAAATGGTATCATGTAATGGTTTATTGGTATTATGTAGGGTGAATGGGAACTACAGTGTATTATTACTGATCATAGCCAGGATTCTAGGGCGATATACCCATAGGGAAAGAATAGTGCTTCTTGAAAAAGGGAGAAGGTAACATTAATAGAGGAACCAATTTTTCATCCACCCCTAAGTAGCCAGTTACAGAGTGGAATGGAGACTAAATTAATACAAAATAGTTTTGATTTTTTAGCAAATGCAAAAATAATATTCGTTATCTTGAAATGTTAGGTATCGTGAGACCTGCGTTAAGTCTTCACTTGTCAAGTGTTCATAATTTTTAGAGAATGCTTCAGAGGTAGCTCATGACCATCTGGTAAAAAGAAACCAGGAGAATAACATGCATTGAAATGTTACAAGATTTACTGACAATTATTAAAGAACACACGGTTATGCTGCTAAATTAATATGTGTCTATTTTACTGAGTGCTTGTGAACAGTGACATGGCAATGCCTGTCTATTCAGGTGGATGTAATACACACCATAGCACTATTCAACAACAACTTATATTTATATAGCGTCTCTAATGTAATAAAATGTGCCAAGGCGCTTCACAGGGGGATTCTAGAGCAACATTGTTGGGGGGGTGGGGGGGGGGGTGTCGGTCGGTAAGTGGTAATGTCACAGGACTAGTAGTCTGGAGGCC
Organism: Cetorhinus maximus; assembly: GCF_964194155.1. Taxonomy (NCBI): domain Eukaryota; kingdom Metazoa; phylum Chordata; class Chondrichthyes; order Lamniformes; family Cetorhinidae; genus Cetorhinus; species Cetorhinus maximus. The sequence goes on along the minus strand of NC_135902.1, from coordinate 47,493,840 downwards.
TCAGGATAATACACTGGGAACACAGGTTCAAATCCCAACACAGGCAGCTGGTGGGGTTTAAATTCAATGAATAAAATCTGGAATTGATAGCTAGCCCCAGTAATGGTGACCATGAAACTATCATTGATTGTGGTGAAAACCCATCTGGTTCACCAGTGTCCTTTAGGGAAGGAAATCTGCCATTCATGGCCAGTCTGGCCTATGTGTGACTCCAGACCCAGAGCAAGGTGCTTGACTTTCAACTGCCCTCCGAAATGGCCGAGCAAGTCACTCGGTTCAAAGGGCAATAGGGGACGGGCAACAAATTCTGACCTCGACAGCGATGCCCACATCTCATGAAAGAAGAAGTAGTCACCCAACCACATAAGGCAATATCAGGCATGTAGTCAAAAAGCTTGGTCAAAGAGGCAGGTTTTAAGGACTGTCTTAAAGGAAAGAGAGTGGCTGACAGGATAGGGGAGGGAATTTCGGAGCGTTGGGCCAAGGCAGTTGAAGGTAAAAGCCACGAATGGAGCAGCGATTAAAATTGGGGAAACACACGAGGCCAGAATAAGGTGGGCGCAGAAGAGGAGCCGGGGAGTGTTTTTCCCCATGTCCTGGCCAAAGCTCATCCCTCCACTAATCTCACTGAAATAAATTCACCGTCATTCATCCCACTGCTAGTTGTGAGGGCTTTGTAGGCAAATAGGGAGCCTATTCAAAACAATAGCAATTACGTTTCAAAAGCAATTCAGTCCGTGAAACGCTTTGAGACTCCCTGAGGGTGTGAAAAGTCCTTTAGAAATGCAAGTTTTTTAATGAAAATTAAATATCATTTCAATGCTTTTACTTTTTAAGCTCCATTTGTTGTTGGAAGCCATGCCAAAGTAACTGGTACCGCCACAGATATATCAATGAGCTGACGTATGCTTTCCACACAGGCGTGGTTTTCAAAGCCATTACTGAAGCCAGTTGAACGTAGATGGGCCACCCTGAATCTGTTTGGCTACCAGCCTCGGCTCAGCTCCCCTGCTCCCCCGCTGCTGAGTCAGGAAACTGCGGGCTGGGATTTTCCGGCCCTGACATAGCGAGCCTGGCCAAAAGTCCATTGACTTGGGCGGGACCGCAATTTCCCACTGGCTGGAAAATCCCGCCCATGGACTCTAGTCCTACTCCAGGGGCTTGGGACATAATCTAGGCTGACGCTTCGGTGCACCGCAGAGGGGGGTGCTGCACTGTCAGAGGCGTCATTCTTCCAACGAGACGTTAAATCAAGGTTTTGCCCCGTCGGGTGGATTTCAAAGGTCTCACTGCGCTGTTTTGAAAGCAAATCTGCCTCGACGCCCTGACCAATATTTTAATACCTCAACCAGCATCATTAAAATCAACAACTTTAGATTTTAAACTCCCCCTCCCCCATCCCCACCCCCTTTCCGTTTCTTCCACCTCCCTTTTGTTTTTTCCAATAATTTATATAGATTTTTCTTTTCCCACCTATTTCCATTATTTTTAAATCTATACCTGTAATGCCCTGTCAGCCTTTCCACCCCACCCCCACTAGAGCTGTACCTTGAGTGTCCTGCCATCCATTCTTAATTAGCACATTTTCTTAGATAATATCACCACCTTCAACACCTCTTTGTTCCTTTTGTCTCTGACATCTTTTGATTATCTGCTCCTATCACTGCTTGCTTGTCCCCACAACCACCCCCACCCCAACTTCTCTCCCCCCTCCCACCTTAAACCAGCTTATATTTCACCCCTCTCCTAACTATACTCAGTTCTGCTGAAGGGTCATGAGGACTCGAAACGTCAACTCTTTTCTTCTCCGCCGATGCTGCCAGACCTGCTGAGTTTTTCCAGGTAATTCTGTTTTTGTCATTAAAAACATTGCTGTTTGTGGGGGCTTGCTGTGCGCAAACTGGCTGTCACATTTCCTACATTACAGCAATGATTATACTTTAAAAGTACTTCCCTGACTGCAAAGCACTTTGGGATCACCTAAGGCTGTGCAAGACACTATATAAAAGTTCTGTATTCTTTCTATTGGTCTAAGTTTTCTCAGTTCATTTTAGCTCAGGCTTTGGCTGACACACGCTGGCTGATTCAGGTAAGTGCAGTTTCAGGGTCTTGCACACAGTTTATTTCGGATTGAAGCTGAAGAAAGAATTTGTACCCAGAGGTCCAGATTTGAATTCGGACATTCGTGTTCAGCTTTAGTCTCACATTCCGCGTGTTAACACAGCTACCAAAGCAGCAGTTCAACTCATAATCGTCAGCCGCCGACATCTATGGCAGAGCAGAGTGTGACTGATGGTTTTACCTTTGAGCCTCAGTTCGCTGGGCATGAGGGAAATATCGTGGTCTGTTAGAGAGGTGCCCATAGCATGGGCAACCTTCTTTACTTGTTGATTGAAATCTGAAGAGGCCATCTTCTCCGGTTTGACTGGCTAAAGTGGAAAGAGGACACAATAATTCAGTAAAACATTGAATAAAATTATAGACAGCACCTATGGTTTAAACAAATACATGACTTCATAACTTCTGGCATCTTATGCTTCATTGGAACTAAATGAGCACCACAGGGCCAACCAGCACATTGAACTCAATGGTTTAAAGTGACAATGGAAAATAATGATAAAAATCAGGTAATATTTGAATGCAACTTCCAGAAGTGGTAAAGTTGTCATAATTGGGTGTCTTGTTTGTCCAAAGTTATGTTGTTTGAATTCCTGTAGACTTAAAATTAAACTATAAGTCAATGTTATATTTCACCCCCTTGCGCAATCATTCATTCAGTGATTGGATTAAACAAAAACACTGAACCAAAAATGCAAGTAAATTAATTGGAATTCTGAAACACGCTGTTGGATACAATTTGGCAGTGGGACTGACTGTGCTCCAAAGACCAAATCATTAAGAGGACTTTATGCTGGCTGAGAGACCTCTCGTAACACGGCTGAATGGGAAGTGGTGGCACAAATTGAAATTTTACACTCAGATAAAATCCGAAGATCCGGGCTAATGCTTTTGCTGAAAAGTTCAACTAGATTTTCTCTGAAAAAGCTTGATGTGTTATCATGTGAAAAACAAAACTCAGCGCTGAATTTATGACGTTAAGCTTTGAAAAATGACATTTTGCATGAACCAGGAGGATGCAAACCTTTACGGAACAATATTCATTGTTTTATCCCTTTACTTAATTCCCTTTTTGTAACCTTTTCCCCCAACCACTGCCCCCTTCCCCCATCCCACCCCCAATAGCGCCATCTGTTACTTGTTCCATGTTGTGCTTTCACAGAGTGCTGACCCTTGTTCTGCTATTCACACACGCTGCTTTCTTACCTTTATGCCACTATCAGCATTTTCTTTATCCCTTACCACTACTATTAACACTCCCTTTGTCTTGTGTCTGTGACATCTTTGTCAATCTCTCCTTAGCCCCCACCTATCGCTGACCTTCTATCCAGCTTCACCTGCTCCACCCCACTTAAATAGTATAAATTCCATCACATTTCTACTTCTCTTTAGCTCTGAAGAAGAGCCATAAGGACTCGGAATGTTAACTCTGTTTCTCTCTCAACAGATGCTGCCAAACCTGCTAAGTTTTCCCAGCATTTTCTGTTTTTATTTCAGATTTCCGGCCTCTGCAGTCTTTTGCTTTTAACATTCCCTCGAACTTGCTTCCACTTTTAAAAAAATCATTCCCGCGATGTGGGCTTCGCTGGCTGGGCCGGCATTTAATGCCCACCCCTAGTTGCCCTTCAGAAGGTGGTGAATATGATGCAAATAGCATGGATTAATTTAAGCGGAAGCTAGATAAGAACACAAGCATGAAAATAATAGAATCATATGCTGATAGAAGTAGATGAAATAGAGTGGGAGAATGCTTGAGTGGAGCATAACTGCCAGCATGGACCAGTTGGGCAGAATGGCCTGTTTCTGTGCTGTACCTTCTATGCAATTTGTAATCCTTTCTGCAACACCATAACACCGTCAAGTTTTGTTTGTTGAATTAGAAAACCCAATTTCTCCTAAAGTAATACTGAAAACAAGCTAGATATAGCAATTAATTACAACAACTGTACTTTAGTTATAAATCTTTAAATTTAAAACACTTGTGAATTCGCAATATCTCTACTGATTCTATAACAGCTATCTTGTGTTTCACAAGCAGTGGTGACCCAGAGGATGCTGGGATTTATGTTTTATCCTTTAAAGACAAATTTAACATTGTTTAATTTTTTTTATTATGACAGAACACACACACAATCTATGCTAAAGTTTCAAATCATGCAATTTGATTGAGTCCAATGATGAGTCACTGAACTCTTTGTGACTTTGTAGGTTGGAGTGCTCCATGTTTGGCATGGCTGAGTGTTTTTCTGTCTGTCAGGCAGCTCTCTGTTTTTATTCTTACACCTTTCTGAAGTTATATGATGTCCAATATGTTAAATCAGAAACCCTTGTGGTGAGTCAACTCATAGGAGGTGAAATCATTAGAATATAATGGACGATGGTTAAACCTGAATCTTTGATAATAGTCTTTATTCATTCATGGATGGATGTGGGCATTGCTGGCTGGGCCAGCATTTATTGCCCATCCCTAATTGCCCAGAGGACATTTAAGAGCCAACCACATTGCTGTGGGTCTGCAGTCACATGTAGGACAGACAAGGTAAGGACAGCCTTTAGTGAACCAGATGGGTTTTTACAACAATCGACCATGGTTTCCTGGTCATCATTAGGCTTTTAGTTCCAGATTTTTATTGAACTCAAATTCCACCATCTGCCATGGCAGGATTCAAACCCAGGTTCCCAGAGCATTACCCTGGGTCTCTGGATTACTAGTCCAGCAACAATACCACTACACCATTGCCTCCCCGACAAGGGTATATTTCTTCCCACAAATGTTGCTTCATGTGGATATAACAGTTTACATAAAATCATGTACAGTCATATAAAATAATATTAAACATTACAACATAAGAAGCAGGAGCAGGCGTAGGCCACACAACGCCATGCGCCTCCTTCACCATTCAATAAGAACATGGCGGTATTTCTATGTCAACGCCACTTTTCTACCCTACTCCCACATTCTTTGATTCCCTCATTGCTCAGGTATGGTTCAGTCTCAGCCTTGACTGAGCATCCGCAGCCCTCTGAGTCAGAGAATTCCAAAGATTCACAAGCCTCCGGGAAAAGAAATTTCTCCTCTTCTCAGTCCTGAAAGTCTGACTTTTTATCCCGAGACTGTGAAAGACCCAAGTTCTATACTCTCCAGTTAGGAGAAACGAACTCAGAATCTATCCTGTCACACCTTTAATACATTTCAGTGAGATCTACCTCTTACTCTTCTAAACTCCAAAGAAAGCCAGCCCATTCTACTCAATCTCACTCTCTTATCCTAGGAAGTAATCGAGTAAACATTTGTTGCATCACTCCTAATGCAAATATTTCCTTCCTTGGGTAAGGAGACCATGACTGTACATTAGGTGCAGTCTCACCGTAGCCCTGTGTAATATAAAAATACAGAGATAAAAACAAAAAACTGCGGATGCTGGAAATCCAAAACAAAAACAGAAATACCTGGAAAAACTCAGCAGGTCTGGCAGCATCGGTGGAGAAGAATATAAACATACATTTTGATCTAATAGTGACTTTGGGTATCATTGTTTTTAGCTCTTTGACTTGATATGCTTCACCATTACGAAAGGAATAATATTCACTTATGCTTTTTTGAAGCCACTGTTGAACTGTACTGTAAGAGTATGTGCAGGTGTCAGAAAGATCCAGTGAGACTGGTGTGTTTGCACCCCAACATGATGTACCATGAAATTTTAGACTGTTGGGGTGGGGGATAATTTTTCCTTTCAGATAAGGAGGGACAATTGAACTATGAGGTATTCCTCTGCACATCACCGCTTCGGAAGGCCACGTGGGAGCAAGCTGTTTTCTAAATTGTCATTGGGTAGACTGTGGCTAGAGGGGACAAAAAAAAAAGGACAATATAAATTGCTTGTGTTTCCAGACCCTGATTTCCATTTCATTTTGTTTGCTCTAGACATTCTACATAGGCCCAATTGTTCTGTATTTTTGAAGAACTATTCCCCCCCACCCCCCAGGTAAGAAGCAGCTAATATTACAACTGCACTAGCTTTCAAAAGTCCCTGAGTGTAAAGGAGGATGTGAAACTGCAATTGTGCGTAGAGTCGAGGTACTGGAATGGCTTTCAATAGGTTTTGAGAAGACTAACAGAATATTAAATAGGATATTTACAATGGTGATGGATTTTGTCAGGCTGAATCAGGAAAGACTCACTCAACCTCAAGGCGGGAGTTAGTGAACAAGGGAAATTAAAAAGGAGAGATCATTCTAAATGTGGCTTTGTTTTATTACGCTATGCCTTCATCAAAGCTGTATTAAGCTGAAAATGTCAAGCCTGTTATGGGAACTCTGAAATTATGGGAAACAAGAAAATTCACTATAAAAACTATTTGTAACCCATTTCGATGAACCCCACAACACCATGTAAGAAGAGAAAATAAGGAAAAGATTAGCACCTTTTGATAATACATTTGCCCAGCATTAGACTGATATCCAGATTTACTGGTAGCATTGCAGTTCTTTGGTTTCTACTGAAACATTTGCAACCATCTTCAGCCAGAAGTGCCGAGTGGATGATCCATTCTGGCCTCCTCTTCAGGACCCCAGCATCACAGGCACCAGTCTTCAGCTAACTGGACTCCATATGATATCAAGAAAAGACTGAAGGAACTGGATAATGCAAAGACTATGGGTCCTTTAACATTCCAGCTGTTGTACTGAAGATTTGTGCCCCAGTACTAGCTGCCTTAGCCAAGCTGTTCCAGTATAGCTACAAAACAGGCAGCTACCTGACAATGTGGAAAATTGCTCAGGTATATCCTGTCCACAAAAAGCAGGGCAAATCCCATCTGGCCAATTACTGCCTCATCAGTCTACTCTCAATCAGCAAAGTGATGGAAGGTGTCATTCATAGTGCTTCAAGCAGCACTTACTCAGCAATAACCTGCTCACTGATGCTCAGTTTGGGTTCTGCCAGGGCCAGTCAGCTCCAGACCACATTACAGCCTTGATCCAAACATAGACAAAAGAGCTGAATTCCAGAGGTGAGGTGAGAGTGACTGCTCTTGACATCAAGGCTGCATTTGACCGAATGTGGCATCAAGGAGCCCTAGCAAAACTGGAGTCAATGGGCACCGGGGGCAAAGTTCTCCACTGTTTCAACTCATACACGAGCAGGTCAGAGGCTGGGAATGCCGTGGTAAAAACTCACCAAAGCCTGTCCACCATCTACAAGGCACAAGTCAGGAGTGTAATAGAATACTCTCCACTTGCCTGGATGAGTGCAGCATCAACAACACTCAAGAAGCTTGACACCATCCAAGACAAAGCAGCCCACTTGTTTGACATCACATTGACCAGCTTAAATATCTATTCCCTCCACCACCAACACACAGTGGCAGCAGTGTGTACCATCTACTAGATGCACTGCAGCAACTCACCAAGGCTCCTTCAATCACACCTTCCAAACTTGTGACCTCTACCATCTAGAAGGACAAGGGCAGCAGATGCCTGGGAACACCACCACTTGCAAATTCCCCTCCAAGTCACGCACCATCCTGACCTGGAACTATATCATCATTTCTTTACTGTCACTGGGTCAAAATCCTGGAACTCCCTCCCTAACAGCACTGTGGGTGTAGCTACACCACATGGACTGCAGCGGTTCAAGAAGGCAGCTCCCCACCACCTTCTCAAGGGCAATGCTGGCCTTGCCAATGACGTTCACATCCCAAGAATGAATACAAAAAAAAACTGGGCTGAGGCAGGTGTGGACAGAGTGACCAACCGTCCCAGATTTTCTGGGACCATCCCGTAATTCAGCCTTTCATCCCGTGTCAGTCCTTCCTGGGAGCCATTCTGTCCCATATTTCTGGTGTCTCCAGAGACCATTTTCTTGCACATGCATCAGGGTGTCCCGTTGGTGTCCGGGGTTTCGATCCGGTAGGTGGCGGCTGGTCACGCACTTGCGGACCCCCACTGTCACAAGTTTGCCAGCACCTGCACGGGGAAGTGGCCCTTATTTTTTTTCGATCAGAGTTGGTCACCCTGGGTGTGGGGATGGTGATCTTATGGCGGTGGAAGTAGGAGTTCTGTGTGACGGAGGGGGTGGTGGGATATGAGGTTTGAAGCGCAGCTCAGGGGCAAATGGGATGCCGAGGTTGCAAACGGTTCATCTGAGATAGTGGCCAGAGAGTGGGATAGAATTGGTGACAAAGCAAGTGTTCTGAGTGAAAATTATAACAGTTTCGCAAATTTTCAACAGGTTCTGTTATCTGCCATAGTCTTTAACATAAAATGTCATACATGAGGGGGCTCTTTGGCCCATCATGCCTCTGCTAGCACCTTGAAAGATATACCCAATTAGTACCATGCCCCTGCTCTTTCTCCATTGTCCTGCTAGGTGTCCATTCATTCCCTGTTGAATCTGCTTTCACCAGTCCTTCAGGTGAATTAACTTGCTGCATAAAGAGACTAAATAAGAACTGTAGAATTCTGCAGAAATCAGGACACGATTCTCTTACTATTATTACTGTTGAAATAGCAGACTCTTAAGTGAAATTTGCACGGGCTCAACAGACTTAAAGGGCACATAGCTAACCTTTAGCGGAGTGATAATACAGTTTACATGGTGCAAGGTTTCTGCATTTCTAAACAACGTATCTTCTGACTTATCATGAATAGAGCCATTGGGAATTTTCTAATAATAACAATGAAATAAGAACACCAAGTGTGCATTTGTTGTTTGTTGCAATTCAAGTGTTGACCCAAATTTCACGTAAGTTGGGTGAACACGTCACATTAAGTCACATTAAATCTGCGTTGTACAGTGTGCTACTGGGTAGGCTGTGCTCCCGTAAAGCCACAGAGCCTAGATGTTTATCAAACACTGACTGGGTGCTGTTCAGTATGGAGGTCACAAAGCTGGGCTTCTTTTCTTTCACTGATGTCATATTGAGATCACAGATATCTTGGCGGAGCTGCTGAAGGGCATTATATATGTGCAAGTCTTTCTTTCCTCCATTCTTTCAAAATTTGCACATTTTGTCTTTTACAGTGACGATGTTTACATGTTGTTTATAAATTCAAATCCTAGCCTCAGGAGGCAGCAAGTTGCTGATAAAAACAGCCCTCTGACCGTGTTGCCAAAGTTAGATCCTTGATTTTGTTTTAACAAGAAGAACAGAGGTTTTGACTAACAATCCACTGAAAGATGGGTTTTCTATGTACATTTTACATACAGGAAGAGGTTACAATCCCACTGTCACTCTACTACTCAAACTAGACAGGTCTTCAAATGTGATTTAATCTCTAATCTTGTTGGGTTGCTCTTCTGATGTACAACAACAACAACATTAGACATGCATATAATTATCTGGAAATTGATTGTGATGAATTACACATTTACTAAATATGCCGGGCCACATCTGCAACCAGAGATGGAAATTCAGTGCTAGAAAGTACTGGTGGAAATCAGCAATACTGATTCCCCATCCATTCTGTGGTGACAGATGAATTCCGATCAATGTTGGTGAAGGTTACCAAAGCCCTCTATTTCAACCAGTCAGGATCGACAAAAAACACTTGGGTCTAAGACTAAGCTACTGGATCACCACTCCAAAATCTGTATGATGTGCAACAGGAGTTCACATCCACGACAATACAAACCTTGGAATTCTAATTGTGGCCTATCCCACTCCCCCAAAAAGCAAATGAGAAGATCAGAGCAGCCGCTTCTCCCCAGCCTGCAGTTAACATTGTCAAAAATCAAGGCAGACACTCTAGTGCAATAACGGGAGTGCTGCACTGTCAGAGGTGCCACCTTTTGGATGAGAGATTAAACTGAGACGTCATCGGCCTGCTCAGGTAGATGTAAAAGATCCCATGGCACTATTTCAAAGAAGAGCAGAGGGGTTATCCCTGGTGTCCTGGCTAACATTTATCCCTCAATCAACATCACAAAAACAGATTATCTGATCATTGTCACATCGCTGTTTGTGGGAGTTTGGCTGTTGTATTTCCTACATTACAACAGTAACTACACTTCAGAAGTACTTCATCAGCTATTACATGCTTTGAGATGTTGGATGGTCATGAAAAGCGCCATTTAAGTGCAAGTGTTTCTTTCTTTCATTTTATTACATTCTTTTGTAAAATTGAATGCCGGATCAGAGAGATAGCAGGATATCGGGGGAAGGAGCGAGGAGGATCAATGAGGACAATGCATTTGATATGGTCTCCGTGGGCTTTAGCAAGGGACTGACAGGGTCCCATATGGCAGACTGATCTGAAAAATAAAAGCCCACGGGATCCAAGGGAAAGTGGCAATTTGGTTCCAAAATGAGCTCAGTGGCAGGGAGCAAAGGATGTTTTTGTGACTGGAAGGCTGCTTCCAGTGGAGTTCCACAGGGCTCATTCCTCGAATCCTCACTTTTTGCGGTATACACCTGTGTCTTACACTCAGATGCAGGGGGCATGAATAAGATGTTTGCAGGTGATAGAAAAATTGTGCACGCGTTTGATAGTGAGGAAGAAAGCTGTGGACTGCAGGCAATACATCAATGGGCTGGTCAGGTGGGCACAAACGTAGAAAATGGAATACGACCTGGAGAAGTGTGAGATATTGGGCATTTTGGGCAGCAAAACAAGGCAAGGGAATTCAGAATAAATAGAAGGATACCTGTACTGAGAAGTGTAGAAGAAAAGGGGACCTTGGAGTGCATGTCCAAAGATCTCACAAGTTAGATAAGATGATAAAAAAGCAGACGGGATGCTTTCCTTCATTAGCCAAGGCGTATAATATTTGTGCAGGTAGGCTGTACCAGAGCTGTATTAAAACACAGGTCAGGCCACTGTGAGAATACTGCACATAGTCCTGGTCACTGTGTTTTAGAAAGGATCTGATTGCATGAGAGGAGATGCACAGGAGATTTATGGGGATGTTTCCAGGACTGGAAAATTTTTGTTACGAGGAAAGATTGAATAGGCTGTGACTGTTTTCATTGGCACAGAGGAGGCCGAGGCCAGATTTAATTGAGGTCTATGAACTTATGAGGGGCCAAGGTAGAGTGGACAGGAAGGATTTATTTCTCATAGCAGAGAGATCAATAACCAAGGCATAGATTTAAAGTAATTGTTGTGAAAGGATTGGAAAGGATTCGAGGAGAAATTATTCAGCCAGAGGGTGATAGGGGTCTGGAATTCACTGTCTGAAAACGCAGGCAAAAATGCTGAATGCATTTAAGAATTGCTTGGATGTGCACTTGAAGCACCATAACCTACGGGCCAAGAACTAGAAAGTAGGATTAGGCTGGATAACTTTATTTTTGACTGGAGCAAACACAATGGACCAAATGATCTCCTTCTGGCGCTGTGAGTTCCTATGGTTCAAACTCAACAAGAACCGGAATTTCTTAAAATAAAACGGAGATGCACAAGGGCAGTTTTTTTTAACCCAGCCCTGGCCAGGTGCCATCGGGGGCAATGCTGGTTTTATACCTGACCTGATTTTTATACTTCATGGAAGCCAGCAGAGAGCAACGCCCTGGCAGTTTCCCAACTGTCTAGTCTAGTTAGGCTAACATGACTCCCCACCCCCACCCCGCCCCCGTAGAAGTGAAATCTGAACACCACACTATAAACTGTTATAAAAAGACAGCGAACTCTAGAATAAAATGATACCACTTGCATGTCGCAGCTAGTGGATTTTGTAACTTAAACCACATCATAGTCACCTATTTTCGGATTGGTTTGCTTCTTCACTGGATCATTACAGAGTGCAGCTGCTGGTGTTTCCTTATGTTGGACTCCTGGGGGCAGTTTCGTTTACCAAAATCTACTTGCTGATTCAAAACACATGATGGAGAGGCAGGCAAACAAAATACTTAAATGTTCCCAAAAGGATAGCCGCTTAAGCATTACAAAATAATCTGACAATTAAGTTTCTGTTTATGAACGTATCTTTCACTCTATGGTTTTACGTTACAACATTGTAAAATCACAAGGAACGAGCAGCATTTTAATTGATTTTATTTATTACAGTTTAAGCAAAAGTAGGAGGCTTAGCATCGTACTTATTCCACCATGTCTTCCTCTCCCGCAATTTCAATTCTACCTTTGACTGGTATAACTCATCTAATTTATTCAGTTGCTATTTTAACTGCAGCATGAATTTGAAGGAGGTAAGAGTGTAGATTCAGCATGACATGAACCCATGGGTAGATAAACTGAATTGCAGAAACAGTTGATGTAAAGATAATAAGTTAATAAGGCCTGAAGATGAACGATGGTATTTTTAGCACTCTGGCTAATACCTTAAGGAAAATATTTGTTTTCCTTATTTTACTGCCATTGTTAAACCATTTAAAATAACTGGGATATTGACTGGGTCAAAGCAGGAATTTATGCAAATACCTTAATAGGTGCTCTCAAAATAAGAGAGGAAATTAAACTTATATATTGGTAAACCTTCCCCTTTTAAAGGAAGCTAATGATTAAGATACATTTTCAGCATTTTCAGTATCTTTAAAAACTTTCCATGTGAGCTATTTTGCAAACGGGACTAGATATCCTAGACTCTTCTGTCTAGGTTGTGCAAATATAAACTTAAAGAGTAAGCTTACCACTGATAAGTGCTCCTTAGTTCTTGAATCCGGGCTCCCTCCACTATCTAATGGTTTGTCTGTTGTTCTTTGGGTTTATATATCATTTTGTCTGGCTATTTAAAGCAAACTGCATGTCAGATGCAGACTTGCTTTATTCTTCTGAGAATTATCAAGTGGTAATTTGACATGCCTGTGTTTCACGCACTGTCAGTTTCAAAACATATTAAACGCGACTTTTCCTCTAACTATCACTTTTATTTTAAACTTTTGCACTCAAGAATTTTAATGACGTGGCAACTGCACATACTATGAGCTAAACATTGTCATTTAGGCTGCAATTATGTTGGAGCCAATTGCCCCAGGGGATGTCTGTTGGCTGTGATGCACAGAGAGAAACCACTTGTCATAAATCACACTGATTTGGTGACAGACATCCAAGAGCTGTGACACTGAAGCCATAGCTCCTCCCCTTTAATGCTGGATACATGGCCGGGGCCATCTTCTTTATCCCAGTATTAAAAACATTCCAGGAGGTCAAATAGACGAAAGGGCAGTGCAGCTTCATTCCAGGCTGGACCTTACATTACAGCCAGTCCAAACCTATAGTAGTGTGAGGTGGTCCCTCGGTCACTTCTCACACTGTTTGGCTTTAATGTGTTTGGCTGTCAAACTGGGATCTGCCATGCATGTTATACTGTTACTTTTCACATCAACTTGCACCTTTCACTTTAGGATCAAAGTACAGTAAGGACTTCAGATTACTACTGCCACTGAGTGTTCAGCTTTACTCTGTTTCATCAAATATGGCAAGGCAGGAACTTGTTTTTAGTCTTTCATGGGATGTGAGCATCACTGGCACTGAGTTTACCAAATGTTTCTTTTTTAAAATGAGAACATGGGTAAAGGACCCAGATCCACAATGCAGGACAACACAAAAATCGCTAAATATATCAGGACCTCATGTCCCCAAAGCCAAAATCTCCACTTAGCCACTGCCTTCTTGATGGTGACTTGTGCCCATTAGTTACTCATAAAGCAAATATATTGTAAAAACACAAAATGCTGGAAATGCAAAGCAGATCATTTAACATTTGAAAGAGAAAGAAAGGCTAATATTTTTGGATGTGACACTTTATCAGGAGCAATTAACCTAGGCATGTTGGGATAGATCTTGACTTCAATGGAAATTAATACTTGGCATGATTCGCTATCACCGAGTTCACACAACCAACAATAACAATGTCATGCAACATCCCATGGTGCTTAACAGGATCTTAAGCAAACAAAATTTGACACTGAGCCACATAAGGAGATATTAAGAGGGATAACCAAAATCTTAATCAAAGAGGTAGGCTTTAAGGAGCACAAAGAAGGAGAGAGAGAGGTAGAGAGATTTAGGGAGGGAATTCTAGAGTTTTGCGTCTTTGCAGTTGAAGGCAATGCTGCCAATGGCTGTATAAAAAGGCAAAATTGGAGGGGCGCACAAATCTCAGAAGGTTGGAGGGCTGGAGGACAAAGCGAAGGTTTAACCCTGTTGTGGGTGCTTCTAATATTTTCTCATTTTAGCTCAGATTTTCAACATCAATGTTTCTTTTTTGTGAATCCCTTTGAGCTATGCATTGTATTGATAACCTCATCAACCTCATGTTTCTATGGCATGAGATGGATCTCGGGGAAGCTGGAATCATTCTGTTTCGGTCTGCGAACATGCCTTGTATTATTTGCAACTGGAGTATATGTTAGCCTTCCTGCCCGGGTGGTAATTTGGTTGAGACCATTTGCTGTCTATTATGGAACCTGTGAGATTATGGTTCCATCAATTTCAGCTTACTGACCAGACAGTGAATATGAAAATCTGCTCCATTGTACCATAAAAACTCTAGATAGAACATTTACGGCATTGATGTTGCTTACAGAAATCATCCCTAAATAATGGGATGAATTAACAACACTTTGGTTATTCATTTATAAAATATGTCGTGGTGAGAAATGTTATTATTTTGTTAGGACCAAGTGGGAAGGGGTGAGCTGGATTCCTTCTATTCAGCCCCCTCGGCTGGTCACAACAAAAGGTTATGTTTCTTTTTCACGAGGATATGCCTTTTCTGAATCCTAACTATTTAAGCTGTAAGCAATGAGGAGCCAATCAAACTCGGTTTTCTTGAGTCAAAGAAAGAACAAATTTATTGACCGCTAAACCCGAGGGAAAAAAATAATAAAGGTGTGACATCCCATGCACGCAGGTATCAGAAATAAGGGAAGTTAGAGTCCAATTTTAAAAATAAAGTTAAAAGGATATACGGTTAAGTGTCCTTTGCCTGCCCTTGAGGCGTAGGTCTTGCAGCCAATTTGAATTAGCTGGTTTAATGGATGCTGTCAGATGTAGAAGAGGTTGCAGTTATTATGAGATCTCAGTTCTCTGGTAGATTTCCAGTTAAGTTAGCTTCCGAAGCGGGTAATACACTTGCTCCAAAAGAGAGAGGGGGAGAGAGCCCAGCCTTCAGCCTGTATCCTCTGCTGAAAGCTTTCTCGCCATCTCCGTCTCTGCAGTGGCTGCTTCCTGGGCTGAAAGAGCCCACCCATTAAGTATTGCCAGGGGGTTTTGGGTGGGTCTGCCTGTGGCAGCCATTGTTTCAATATCCAGCATTTTGCGTTTTAATGTCTTCCTTAGAGGGTGATGAGTTTCGATGGGTCTCTGAATTGTAGGATTATAGGAAATGTCTCTCTCTTCACGCTCCCCTGGGGGTATTTGTTTGTTTGTTTTCACCTTCACCTTGGAAGGTGGCCTTGCATTTTTCAGTAGATTGTTCAGTCTCACTCCAACTTGCAAAAATTCTAGTCAGTTGAAAGTTGGAAAATCCTATTTCAAAAATAAAGGTGCATAGCCTCATGACAAAACATTATATACGTTTATAATAATGATTCCATTGACTGACTTGGGAGCATCAATTCCTTAACGTAAACAGTGGCACTCTTCAAATTGTCATTCTAGTGGCTTTTTGACGCTTGAAAATCAAGGCTAGGATTTCCTTTTATTGGTTCAAGGAATGTGGGCATCGCTGGCAAGGCCTAGTGTTCATTCCCCGTCTCTAATTGCACCTGAGAAGGTGGTGGTGAATCACCTTCTTGAATACAGTGGAGTGACTTGCTAGGCCTTAAACGAGGCAGTTAAGAGTCAATCATGTAGCTGTGGGGCTAGAGCCACATATAGCCCAGGATGCCAGAGTAACTTCCCTAAATGACATTAGTGAACCAGATGGGTTTTTATAACAACCCAGTAGTTTCATGATCACCATCACTGATACTAGCTTTTCAGCCTAGATTGATTTAACTTAGTTAAAATTCCCCAGCTGCCCGCGATGGGATATGAACTCATGTCCCTGGATCATTAGACGCTGCCTATGGATTATGAATCCTGTAACATAACTACTTTGCTACCATACCCCCTAGGATTAATTTATTTTGTCATTAGTCAACGAGGACAAGTTTCATCTGCATATCTTTAGCACGAGGATTGCTACTTGATTACCAACAGTTTCTGTTAGCGTTAGAAATTTTGCAGTAGTCGTTATTTTGTGAAGACTAAAGGACATCTAATGGCATGAAGGTTATACGTCAGAATAGTGAGAAATTCTCAGGCTATATTTATCTTTTACCTACCATGAAAGATTCGTTCCCACATAGACAATGATAACCATTTTGTTTAGATGTACAGAATGGTGCAACAATGGACAGGTCAGCATTATCACTGTCTGCTAATATTTTCAGGAACCACCAGATGTGAATACTCAATGAGAGCTGGCATTGCTGCGCCATGGGCTGAATTTTTCGCTGAGCGAGCGGGTGGGCACACGCCCGACCCACTTGAACTTAAAATGACCCGCGATGGCGTTGGGCGAACGTCCCGAGGTCATTGCGCACTCACGCGAAAATTTCGGTTGGCGGGCACACGCCCGAGTTGGCAGCTTACCTGCAGACAATTAAAAGGCCTATGAAGGCCAATAACAATGTAATTAAATGCTATTTTCCTTGCCTGTCCAACCCTACGGCAGCTTTAAATTGAATTAATAAATCTGGAATATAAGCCGGTGATCATGAAACTATCACTGATTATCATAAAAACCCATCTGGTTCACTACTGTCTTTTAGGGAAGGGAATGTGCTGTCCTTCAATCTGGCCTACATGTGACTCCAGTCCCACAGTAACTGGGACTTCTTCTCCAACATTGGTCACCCTCATGCTTCTTTGCTGCACCTCTTGTGATAGGAACTCCGAGTTGCCGATGACATAAATATAGGCGGCCCTGTCAGCAGTGTAGATGGAAGCACAAAATAACAAAGAGAAAGTTAGCAACAACAACTAATATCAATAGGTTAATTAATTAATTAACAACTAATTAGTAGGTTAAACGAATGAGTAAAAAAGGGTTGCCAACTGTGATTAAATATATTCCTGGAGATTTCATCACATGACTTGCCCCCCCCTTCCAGCCATTAGTCACACCATGAGTTACTGCCTTCCTACGCCAATTGGAAAGCTAAAAAGACTCATTACCCAATTGGGTGATGCTTGACTGTCAGCCAAACAGCCTTTTTTTCCCCCATTTTTGATATTGTTGCATCTGGTAAAAAGAAACATTCAAAGAAACTGATGAAACAGAACAATTTTTTTTAACATCCCGATGATTTTTCTCCAGTGTCCTGGAGATTGACCTTCAATTCCTGGGGGCTCCAGGCCAATCCTGGAGGGTTGGCAACCCTAGAGTGGAACTGTGCCAAATAGATTTCAATGTAGGTAAATGTGAAGTCGTTCACTTTGGACTTAAAAATGATAGAACAGGGTACTTTCTAAATGGTAAAGCGCTAGTAACAGTGGAGGGCCAAAGAGACTTAGGTCCATGTATATAGATCATTAAAATGTCAAGGAGAGGTACAGAAAATAATCAAAAAGGTGAATGGAATACTGTCTTTTATATCTCGAGAACAAGAGGGTAAAAGTTATGATATAGCTATACAAAACCATGGTTCAGCCACATCTGGAACACTGGGCTTCATTCTGCGAGCCCCACCAGGAGAGTGTTTCTGGCAGGGAAGCCCGTAACATAGGGCAGGTGCCTACCCGCCCCCCAAGCCTCGCCCCCCCATCATGTGCTGGGGTGGTGGTGGGCGGGCACCAAACCCGCCATCTTGCCTGTCGGGTTCAAATAGGTCGTCAAGAGTCAAATAGGCTTGTTACCAAGCCAACCGAAGCTGATAATACGCTGCCCACACCATGAAACGTTTGGCGTGGGCAGACAGGTGGGAGTGGGCAGGCCAAGTTTTCAACCACCTCCTCCAAAGGGTGGGAAGGAAGGGGAGGGGGTTCGATCTTCAGGGCTGCACTTTGTGGTTCTGTGGTTCGGGGGGTGGGGGAGATCGAATTTCCCCCTCTTCCTAATTCCAACTTCCACCCCCCGGCCCCAGCCCCTGACTTAAATCCTGGTGCAGCTCTGAAGAAGGGTCATACAGACTCGAATCATCAACTCTGTTTCTCTCTTCACAGATGCTGTCAGACCTGCCGAGTTTTTCCTGTTTTTGTGTTGAGTTTTTGTGGATATGTAGATTTAGGTCACAGGTCAGCCATGATCTCAGTGCATTGCTTGAGGGGCTAAATGACCAAATCCTGTTCCTACATTCCTGTATTAGTTGGAGATAGGGCAGGGTGGGGTTGTCTATAACTCTTGGCGGAGATTGGTCCTGAATGCAGACAGTGTATTCTTGTATATCTCTAGACCCCAGCCCTACCTCCACTTTCGTGGAATGGGGTTGGTATTATAATTCTCTGTCAGGCTATCGTAGAATCATACAGCACAGAAGGAGACTGCTCAGCCCATTGTACCCATGCCAGCCCTTTAAACAGCTTTCCAAATTAACCAGTAACAACTAGTTGGATTTACATGGTGCTTTTGATTTATGAAACATTTCATTTGGAGAACAGCCAGTGGAGAGAGGTGAGGAGGACAGACTGAAAGTTTGTGTGTAAAAATGGGGTTGGCGAATATTATTTAAAGTGGAAACAAAGACTGGGAAATTTCGGAAGCGAGTTCCATAACGCGGTGCCAAGACGGCTGACAGCTGTGAGTTGGTGACAAGGATTTGGCTCACAAAAGAAAACCCTCCCCTTTAATGTTGAGGAGCAACCACAACAATTTACATTTAATAAGCAACTTTAACATCATAAAATGTCCCAAGGCGCTTCATGGAAGCATTATAAAACAAAACCTAAACACTGAGCCACATAAAGAGATATTAGGTCAGATAACCAAAAGCTTGGTAAAAGAGGAAAGCTTTAAGGAGGGAAAAAGTGAGGTAAAGAGGTGGAGAGGTGCAGGGAAAAAAAATTCAGAGCCTGAGGCCTTGGCAATTGAAAGCACGACTACCAACGGTGGAACAATTAAAGTCAGGGACGCTCAAGAGGCCAGAATTAGAAGAACTCCGAGATCGGGGAATGGCTGTGGAGCCGGAGGACATTACAGACGGGGAGCATGAGGCCAGGGAGGGATTTCAAAACAAGGATGAGAATTTTAAAATCAAGACATTGCTTGACAGGCAACCATTATAGATCAGTGAGAACAGTGGGTGATGGGTGATTGGAACTTGGCATGAGTTAGTACACGGAGAGCAGAATTTTGGATGGCCTCAAGTTTGTGGAGGGTAGAATTTGGAATAACAGACAGGTGTGCATTGGAAAAGTCTAGTCTGGAGGCAACAAAGGCATGAAAGAGGGTTTCAGCAACAGATGAGCTGAGGCAGTTGGCTGATGTTACAGAGGTAGGAATAGGCAGCTATACTAATGGAGTGAATAGGTGGTTGAAAGCCCGTTTTATCAATCCATAATGAGCACCTGCCTTAACAGATTTTTCACTCGTCTTCCATTCACCTCCATCCCTCCCTCTGGAAATCCGGGGGGGTTGACTCCTTAGGTTTGATTTTCGTGCTCATGCTGCTTACTGGAAAAGGAAGAGAAGTTATCTGTGAAAACAGAAAGGCGTTTACGCTGTTGCCCCAACCATAATATTGTGACGTTAAAACCTTTGCACCATTTTCCTTTTTCTTTATTCTCAAAGATAGTTATGAAGTTCCAAAAATGATTATTCTGCATAATTTATGAATTGCTAACAAAATTGTTGAAGCACGTGGGCTTTGAGCGATGCATGCCTCAGAAGAAAATTGTTTTGTTGACCATCTAAAGCTAGGAACTCATCATGACCCACTTGCAACAGCAATTCTCTCAGGTAATTCTCAAGCAGTTGATGAGCCACTTCATGTAAAAAAAATAAACAGGAGCAATCTTAACGCAACCACCCAAACCAAACCAATAAAATTAAAAAGATGGTCAAACGGCAGAGGGTAAAATTCTAGGCCTCAGTTAGGGTATATTGTTCAATTCTTGGCACCCCACTTTAGGAAGGATGTTTAGTCCTTGGGATGGCTGCAGAGCAGATATACTAGAACATTACCAGAGATAAGGAGCTTCAGTTAGATCGAGAGACTAGAGAAGCTGTGAATGGTCTTCTTACAACAGGGGTGGCTAAAAGAAGGTTTAATAATTCAAAACGATGAAAGGTTTTGACAGAGAGAAAAAA
Source organism: Cetorhinus maximus (assembly GCF_964194155.1). Taxonomy (NCBI): domain Eukaryota; kingdom Metazoa; phylum Chordata; class Chondrichthyes; order Lamniformes; family Cetorhinidae; genus Cetorhinus; species Cetorhinus maximus. The sequence goes on along the minus strand of NC_135902.1, from coordinate 47,473,526 downwards.
GAAGAGACTGTTTCCATAGATAGGTGGGTCAGTAATCAAAGGATACAGATGTAAGATAATTGGCAAAAGAACTGGGAGGGTCAAAAAGAGAAGAAAATCCTTTTTTTATGAAGCAAGTTGCTTTGATCTGGAATGGTGGAAACAGATTCAATAGGAACTTTCAAAAGGAAATTGGGTAGGTAGTGAAAAGGTAAAATTTGCCTGGGAAATGAGCAGGGGAGAGGGACCCAATGGATGTTTTTTTCAAAGACCAACAAAGGCACAATGGGCTGAACGGCCTCCTTTTATGTTATATGATTCTGTGATAGCCTGACAGAGAATCATAATACCTAACACATTCCAAAATAGGGAAGGAAGGCTGGTGCCAGTGATACATGAGGGTACATTTTCTGCATTCAGGAATATTTTACCTCTTTTTGTTGCCTGAGAGATTGTTAACTTAATCCATATCTGACCTTCAGGAAAAATGACTGGATTTGATGGGGGAATGTCACCACTTGACTCCCATTGGATGTGAGTGTTCCGCTGGATTTCAACTATTATTTTGGAGACCAGAACTTACATTTGCACTCACCAGGACTGTCTGGAGTGGAACTTGAGCCCACTAACCTTCTGATTTAGAGGCGGAGAATACTAACTAAGGCTCAAACTCACTCTGCTTAATGTACTGCTAGTGATAAACTAAAGCATGAGTAAGAGGCAAATCATGCATTCCCCATGTGGTCATGCCCACACAAACTGCTGACATAGCTTTAGTGGGCAGACAATTCTGCCCTTGAACTTCGTTTTTCATAGCAGTTGTTGCTGGTCTTCCTGATGAAACTTCCTTATTGTATAAGAGCTAAATATGGTGTGAAGGCGAAGTCAGTGCAATGAACAGATTATTTTGAATGTGTCTTGGTCGCTCTTAGAGAAACTTGAAACTGCAGATACAAACTATAAATAATTTAATTGGCAAACGTAACAGATTTTTAAATTTTTCATTTGAAATCAGTTTTCTAGCATTTAGCTCACTTAACTGTGTTCAGGCATATAACATGATTGAAAAGTGCATCGATCATTTGAAAACTGCAGGTATTCACCAAGTTTATTTTGCCAGCACTTCCCAACCCTGTGACTTCTGTCACAAGAAGAACCAGAGCAGCAAGATCATGTCAATGCCAAGATCCCCAAGTCACCTACCACCTTGATATGGAAATGCAACCTTTATCATCATTGGGTCAGAAACCTGGAATTCTCTGCATCAGGGGAGCATCATCAGCACAAGAACTGCAGACATTCAAGAAGAAAGCCCATTACCAGGGCAATAAACGGCAGCCTTACCAGCGTTCCCCACTTCCCAAGAACCAGTATTTTTTAAAGTGGAGGTAGTATTTCTCTGCAAAAATCAGTGGATGGGTTTCAAACCTATTCAATTGAATAGATACTCATTGATGATAGCCAAAGAAGATCTGTTTTTTTTTCCAACAATAGAAACTGTATAATTGGAAAGTGAGCAAATACTTAACTGGAGTTTTTCTGAGAAATGCTGTTGCAGAAAAGCTGAGAAATGTTGTCTTATGTTCATTTGATTTGATTTTAGCACATTAATCTGACATTCAAAAGTACAGACACATTTCATATTCTTGTGGGAAGTGCTGATTAGTTGGAAATAAAATGGATTATATTTTCAAAATGACTTGCTGCTTCACTTTATTACCCAGTATACGTGATCACTCGGGATCAAAAATGACAGAGCACTGGAGACTGAAACCAGAACCACTGTTGATGAAACGAAATTCATTCTTAAAAGATTATGCCACCCATCAGGGTAATGAGCACAACAATCTAAACAGCAACAAACATTTTTGCAGAATGAACTGATAATCTGTCAGAAGCTTGCAGTGGTTTAGTGTACGTTATCAGTCCAGAATTTAATAGTCAAATTTTACTGTAGTTTGGCGACTTGGAAAATGCACAGGTTACGTTATGTTATTGCCAAATAAAATGCAATAAAATAAATCAACCAGGTAATCTTGATCAAATCATATGATACCTGGACATGATTCTGACAGATTTGTTCTTTGAGTTTGAGAACTAACGATCATCTAAAATGATAAGAAATTCTGAAACGTACACACACTATAACATCATTCGCAAACTCGAGTTTCTCCAGACAGCAACACATTAAAAGATTGACATGACTAAATAATTCAGCCTCTCTCTTTAGATTCCTTTTAGCAGCCTCCAGATTGTTCATTTTAATGTAATGCTTCACATTTATCTTCCAGATGTCTCTGTTTTTGAGTCACAATCAATAAAAATGGCAGATAGTTCATCATATCTAAAAAGTGGTTAAGTCAAGGGACTTAATTTGGTTGAATCCTTTGAAGCTGATATACAGATGGCATGTTTAGCCATTGATAGGCTCTGAATGAAATGTTGTTGATAATGGGTAGAAGGTATGCCTAATTGCTTGATCTGAATTTAGAGTTGGAGCTTGTTTGGTTGATAATTTTCATTATACTTGATACCCTGTCTGCCAGGCATGAGAGTGAGTACACCTGATCCTTAATTGCTTTTGTTACAAGGCTCCTTCAATGTGACTGGAGTTTTGCATGGAATGTGCAACTGAGTGGTCTGCATTTAATAACAAACCACGGAAGCTGACAACATGGGGGAAATGATGTTTGGGATTCGTAAATGAATATAATGAGGAAGAACACCAACAAGTTAAAGATATGGAGCTGTGCATTTGTTCAGAGTGCGGTGTGTCAAAGCGTGTCAGATTAGAAAGAATTCGTGTTTGTGTGCCACCTTTCATGACCTCAGGACAACATAAAGCACTTCACAGCCAATGGAATTGTTTGTAGTGCAGTCATAATTGTAACATAGGTAACTTGAGTAGGCAACTTTGCACACAGTACGTTTTCACAGACAGCACAGCTTCAGTGTGTTGATTGAGGGATAAATGTTGTCCAGAATAACTCACCTGCTCCTCTTCAGATATTGCAATGGGATCTTTTATCTCCCCTCAGAGGGCAGGCAGCAGCTTAGTTTATCATCTCAACCAACAGTATAGCATTCCTACCATACCGCACTGGAATAATAGCCTAGATTACATCCTGGAGTCTCTGGAGTGGGGCTTGAATCAACAGCTTCCTGACCCAGCCATGACAGTGCTATCCACTGGCTCAAGGCTTGTCATTTTTAAACTAAATGCGAGCGAATGAGCCTTACTCCGAAAAGTGAGCATTGACGTGCAATATCATCCCACACCATTAATGCTTGAAGCTAATGACATCGGCCCAGTTTTTTTACACGGGATGTGGGCATCAGTGGCATTTGTTGCCCATCCCTAATTGCCCTTGAACTGAGCGGCTTGCTAGGTCATTTCAGAGGGCAGTTTAAGAGTCAACCACATTGCTGTGGGTCTGGAGTCACATGTAGGCCAGACCAGGTAAGGGCAGCAGATTTCCTTTCCTAAGGAACATATAGTGAACCAGATGGATATTTTAAAAATTGTTTAAAAATCCATCAATGATAGTTTTAAACGCCAGATTTTTATTAATTGAATTTAACTTCCACCAGCTGCCATGGTGGCATTTGAATCCAAAGAATTAGCCTGGGCCTCTGGATTACTACTCCAATGATATTACCATACACCAATGTCTTCACACCCCTACCCCTGCCCCCAACTTCCTGTTGTTGCATTGGTAAATAGCCATGGAGACAAAATATATCAATTCCATGTTCTTTCAACACAACAGGAAATGAAAGAAACCAAAATTGTTCTTTTATTTATTCATTCATGGGATGTGGGCTTCGCTGGCTGGGCCAGCATTTATTGCCCATCCCTAGTTGCCCTTGAGAAGGTGGTGGTGAGCTGCCTTCTTGAACTACTGCAGTCCATGTGGTGTAGGTACACCCACAGTGCTGTTTAGGAAGGGAGTTCCAGGATTTTGACCCAGCGACAGTGAAGGAACGGCGATATATTTCCAAGTCATAGAAACATAGAAACTAGGAGCAGGAGTAGGCCATTCAGCCCTGCGAGCCTGCTCCACCATTCATTATGATCATCCAACTCAATAGCCTGCTCCTGCTTTCTCCCCATACCCTTTGATCCCTTTCACCCCAAGAGCTATATCTAACTCCTTCTTGAAAACATACAATGTTTTGGTCTCAGCTATCATCTGTGGTAATGAATTCCACAGGCTCACCATTCTCTGGGTGAAGACATTTTCCCTCATCTCAGTCCTAAATGGTCTACCCCATATCCTCAGACTGTGACCCCTGGTTCTGGATTCCCCCACCATCAGGGACATCCTTCCTGTATTTACCCTGTCTAGTCCTGTTAGAATTTTATACGTTTCTATGAGATCCCCCCCTCATTCTTCTGAACTCCAGCGAATATAATCCTAATCGACTCAATCTCTCCTCATATGTCAGTCCCGCCATCCCAGGAATCAGTCGAGTAAACCTTCGCTGCACTCCTTCTATAGCAAGAACATCCTTCCTCAGATAAGGAGACCTAAACTGCACACAATATTCCAGGTGTGGTCTCACCAAGGCCCTGTATAATTGCAGCAAGACATCCCTGTTCCTGTACTCGAATCCTTTGGCTATGAAGGCTAACATACCATTTGCCTTCTTTACCGCCTGCTGCACCTGCATGCTTACCTTCAGCGACTGGTGTACAAGGACACCCAAGTCTCATTGCACATTCCCCTCTCTCAATTTATAGCCATCCAGATAATAACCTGCCTTCCTGTTTTTGCTACCAAAATCGATAACTTCACATTTATCCACATTACACTGCATCTGTCATGCATTTGCCCACTTACTCAGCTTGTCCAAATCACACTGATTTCTGCATCCTCCTCACAGTTCACCCTCCCAACCAGCTTTGTGTCATCTGCAAATTTGGAGATATTACATTTAATTCCCTCATCTAAATCATTAATATATATTGTGAATAACTGGGGTCCCAGCACCGATCCCCACTAGTCACTGCCTGCCATTTGGAAAAAGACCCGTTTATTCTTACTCTTTGTTTCCTGTCTGCCAACCAGTTTTCTATCCATCTCAATACACTACCCCCAACCCCATGCGCTTTAATTTTACATGCCAATCTCTTATGTGGGACTTTGTCAAAAGCCTTCTGAAAGTCCAAATAAACCACATCCACTGGCTACCCCTCAACAACTCTATTAGTTACATCCTCGAAAAATTCCAATAGATTTGTCAAGCATGATTTCCCTTTCATAAATCCATGCTGACTCTTTCCGATTCTGCCACTGTTTTCCACATGCTCAGCTATTAAATCTTTTATAATGGACTCTAGAATTTTCCCCACTACCGACGTCAGGCTGACTGGTCTATAATTCCCTGTTTTCTCTCTGCCTCCCTTTTTAAATAGTGGGGTTACATTAGCTACTATCCAATCTGTAGGAACTGTTCCAGAGTCTATAGAATCTCGGAAGATGACTACCAATGCATCCAGTATTTCTAGGGCCACTTCCTTAAGTACTCTGGGATGTAGATTATCAGGCCCTGGGGATTTATCGGCCTTCAATCCCATCAATTTCCCCAACACCATTTCCCTACTAATACTGATTTCTTTCAGTTCCTCCCACTCACTAAACCCTGTGTTCCCTAACATTTCTGGTATGTTATTTGTGTCCTCCTTTGTGAAGACAGAACCAAAGTATGTATTTAGTTGGTCAGCCATTTCTTTCTTCCCCATTATAAATTCCCCTGTTTCTGACCGTAAGGGACCTACATTTGTCTTCACCAATCTTTTTCTCTTCACATACCTATAGAAACTTTTACAGTCAGCTTTGATGTTCCCTGCAAGCTTACTCTCATACTCTATTTTCCCCTTCTTAATCAATCCCTTGGTCTTTCTTTGCTGAATTCTAAACTGCTCCCAATCCTCAGGTCTGTTGTTTTTTCTGGCCAATTTGTATGCTTCTTCCTTGCATCTAATACTATCTCTAATTTCCCTTGTAAGCCATGGTTTGGCCACCTTTCCTGTTTTACTTTTGCGCCAGACAGGAATAAACAATTATTGCAGTTCACCCATGCGCTCTTTGAATGTTTGCCATTGCCTATCCACCGTCATCCCTTTAAGTCATGTTTCCCAATCCATCATAGCCAACTTGCGCCTCATACCATCGTAGTTTCCTTTATTAAGATTCAGGACCCAAGTCTCAGAATCAACTACGTCACTCTCCATCTTGATGAAGAATTCTATCATATTATGGTTGCTCATCCCCAAGGGGCCTCACACAACCAGATTGCCAATTATTCCTTTCTCATTACACAATATCCAGTCGAGGATGGCCTGTTTTCTCGTTGGTTCCTCAATGTATTGGTCCAGAAAAACATCCCGTATACACTCCAGGAATTCCTCCTCTACGGTATTGTTACTAATTTGATTTGCCCAATCTATATGAATATTAAAATCACCCATAATTACAGATGTTCCTTTATTACATGGTCAGGATGGCTTGGAGGGAACTTCCAGGTGGTGGTGTTCCCATCTATCCACTGCCCTTGTTATTTAAATGGTAATGGTTGTGGGTTTGGAAGATGCTGTCGAAAGAAACATAGAAAATAGGAGCAGGAGTAGGCCATTCGGGCCTGCTCTGCCATTCATTATGATCATGGCTGATCATCCAACTCAATAGTCTGCTCCCGCTTTCTCCCCATATCCTTTGATCCCTTTTCCCCCAAGAGCTAAATCTAACTCCTTCTTGAAAACATACAATGTTTTGGCCTCAACTTCTTTCTGTGGTAGCGAATTCCATAGGCTCACCACTCTCTGGGTGAAGAAATTTCTCCTCATCTCAGTCCTAAATGGTCTACCCCATATACTCAGACTGTGACCCCTGGTTCTGGACTCCCCCACCATTGGGAACATCCTTCCTGTATCTACCCTGTCTAGCCCTGTTAGAATTTTATAGGTTTCTATGAGATCCTCCCTCATTCTTCTGAACTCAAGCGAATATAATCCTAATCGACTCAATCTCTCTTCATATGTCAGCCCCGCCATCCCAGGAATCAGTCTGGTAAACCTTTGCTGCAGTCCCTCTATAGCAAGTACATCCTTCCTCAGATAAGGAGACCAAAACTGCACACAATATTCCAGGTGTGGTCTCACCAAGGTCCTGTACAGTTGCAGCAAGACATCCCTGTTCTTGTACTCGAATCTCTCGCTATGAAGACCAACATACCATTTGCCTTCTTTACCGCCTGCTGCACCTGCATGCTTACCTTTAGCGACTGGTGTACGAGGAGCCTTGATGAATTCCTGCAGTGCACCTTGTAGATGGTACACACTGCTGCTACTGTGCGTCGGCAGTGGAGGGAGTGAATGCTTGTGGATGGGGTACCAATCAAGCGGGCAGTTTTGTCCTGGATGGTGTCAAGCTTCTCGAGTATTGTGGAAGTTGCACTTATTCAGGCAAGTGTGGAGTATTCCATTACACTCCTGACTTGTGCCTTGCAGATGGTGGACAGGCTTTGGGGAGTCAGGAGGTGAGTTACTCATCACATGATTCCTAGCCTCTGACTTGTTCTTGTAGCCAAAGTATTTATATGGCTAGTCCAGTTCAGTTTCTGGCCAATGGTAACTTCTAGGATGCTAATAGTGGGGGATTCAGTGATGGTAATGCCATTGAACGACAATGAGCGATGGTTGGATTCTCTCTTGTTGGAGATGGTCATTGCCTGACATTTCTGTGGCGCGAATGTTACTTGCCACTTGTCAGCCCAAGCCTGGATATTGTCCAGGTCTTGCTGCATTTGGACATGGACTGCTTCAGTATCTGAGGAGTCGCAAATGGTGCTGAACATTGTGCAATCGTCCGTGAACATCCCCACTTCTGACTATATGATGGAGGGAAACTCATTGATGAAGCAGCTAAAGATGGTTGGGCCGAGGACACTACCCTGAGGAGCTGCAGTGATGTCCTGGAGCTGAGATGACTGACCTCCAAAAACCACAACCATCTTCCTTTGTGCTGGGTATGACTCCAACCTATGGAGAGTTTTCCCCCTCATTCCCATTGACTCCAGTTTTGCTAGGCTCCTTGATGCCACACTCTGTCAAATGCGGCCTTGATGTCAAGGGCAGTCACTCTCACCCCACCTCGGGAGTTCAGCTCTTTTGTCCATGTTTGAACCAAGGCTGTAACAAAGTCAGGAGCTGAGTGGCACTGGCAGAACCTAAACTGGGCATCAGTGAGCAGGTTATTGCTAAGCAAATGCTGCTTGATAGCACTGTTGATGACCCCTTCCATTACTTTACTGGTGATGACAGAGAGTAGACTGATGGGGTGGTAATTGGCCGGGTTGGATTTGTCCTACTTTTTGTGTACAGGACATACCTGAGCAATTTTCCACATAACCGGATAGATGCCAATGTTGTATCTGTATTGGAACAACTTGGCTAGGGGCGTGGCAAGTTCTGGAGCACAAGTCTTCAGTGCTATTGCCAGAATATTGTCAGGGCCCCACAGCCTTTGCGGTAACCATTACCTTCAGCCATTTCTTGATCTCACGTGGTGTGAATTGAATTGGCTGAAGACTGGCATCTGTGATGCTGGGGACCTCCGGAGGAGGCCGAGATGGATCACCCACTTGGCACTTCTGGCTGGAGATTGTAGCAAATGCTTCAGCCTTATCCTTTGCACTGATGTGCTGGGCTCCCCCATCATTGAGGATAGTTTATTTGTGTAGCCCCTTCCTCCAGTTAGTTGTTTAATTGTCCACCACCATTCACGACTGGATGTGGCAGGACTGCAGAGCTTAGATCTAATCTGTTGGTTGTGGGATTGCTTAGCTCTGTCCATCACTTGCTGCTTATGCTGTTTGGCACGCAAGTAGTCCTGTGTTATAGCTTCACCAGGTTGACAACTCATTTTTAGGTATGCCTGGTGCTGCTCCTGGCATGCCCTCCTGCACTCTTCATTGAACCAGGGCTGATCCCCTGGTTTGATGGTAATGGTAGAGTGGGGGATATGCCAGGCCATGAGGTTACAGATGGTGTTCGAGTACAATTCTGCTGCTGCTGATGCCCACAGCGCCTCATGGATGCCCAATCTTGAGTTGCTAGATCTGTTTGAAATCTATCCCATTTAGCATGGTGGTACTGCCACACAACACGATGGAGGGTATCCTCAATGTGAAGGTGGGTCTTCGTCTCCACAATGACTGTGCGGCAGTCACTTCTCCAATTCTGCCATGGACAGATGCATTTCAGGTTGGTTATGATGAAGTTAGGTATGTTATTCCCTCCTTTTGGTTCCCTCACCACCTGCCACAAACCCAATCTAGCAGTTATGTCTTTTAGGGCTCGGCCAGCTTGGTCAGCAGTGGTGCTATTGAGCCACTGTTGGTGATGGACATTGAAGTCCCCCACGCAGAGTACATTCTGTGCCCTTGCCTCCCTCAGTGCTTCCTCCAAGTGGTGTTTGACATGGAGGAGCACTTGATTCAGCAGTTGAGGGAGGGTGATACGTGGTAATCAGCAGGAGGTTTCCTTGCTAATGTTTGACCTGATGCCATGAGACTTCATAGGGTCCGGAGTAGATGTTGAGGACTCCCAGGGCAACTGTATCACTACCTCTGCTGGGTCTGTCCTGCTGGTGGGACAGGACATACCCAGGGATGGTGATGTCTGGGACATTATCTGTAAGAAAAGATTCCGTGAGGATGACTATGTTAAGCTGTCGCCCCCAGATGTTAGTAAGGAGGACTTTGCAGGATGAACATTGTTGTTTTCACTGCCCAGGTAGATCTGTCTGATTTCATTCCTTTGTAGCAGTTTGATACAACTGAGTGGCTTGCATTTCAGAGTCAACCACATTGCTGTGGATCTGGAGTCACATGTAGGCCAGACCAAGGATAACAGATTTCCTTCTCTGAATGACATTAGTGAACAAGATGGGTTTTTACAACAATTGGCAATGATTTCATGGTCATCATTAGACTTTCAATTCCAGATTGTTATTGAATTCAGATTCCACCATCTGCTGTGGTGGGATTCAAACCCGGGTCCCCAGAGCATTACCCTGGGTTTCTGGGGCACTAGTCCAGTGACAAAACTACTGCACCATCACCTCCCCCATGGCATTGCCAAATACCATGTAATTGTTCACCTTCTGCACCTCAAAGGTTCTATCTGCGGTTAACATCTTAACACTCATTTTGTGCGGGTATACCCTGTGGGACATACACATTCAAAAAGAACAGCATTAATTTGTTTGGATAACATCCAATTTAAGAAATGACTTGGGATTCACTCATAAATTATTGGAAGCAGCCATATTCATTTATCTATAAATATATGTTCCACTGTAAAGTAAAAACCCAGGTTAATTTTCTGCGGCATAGGGATTAACCTATAACAGTTAGACTGAAGTGCTATTCCTCCCTAAGTGATCATCTTTGATTCTGCATAGAAATAATAGACGTATATTAGGATACATACCATGCAGAGATAAGTGTGATTTTATTCTCTGTTTACATATTCCGCCTTCCCCCTCACCAACCCTCCCACTCCCCACCTCATCACCACCGCAAAAAAAGTAGTTACTTCTCCTTTCAGAAGTTTAGGGGTTATTTTACAAACCTTTGTTGCTAATGGGATGCCTTATCCAATGGTGAATCAGAAATTCAATTCTGCTTATCTTCAATCCTTTAAAGGAATGTTTGGAAATAATTAAGAATTGATACATCCACAGTGGAGGTTTCCCACCCCGGATCCAGCTTTGTAAAGTCTATCCCCTTATGGCTTGAGTGAGTGGTAGAAACAGAAGTTTAATATCCTTATTTTAATATTTTATTCACGAGTTGTAGAGCTGATGGCTGACCTCATTTATGAGGCTGGGTGGTTAATCTTACAATACATTCATGATTTAAATTAATGCATAGGAACTGATTTCTGATGTTATGCTAGTTCAGAACAGATTTAGATTACTTCAAACATTATTTATGTCTTGGCTGAAGAAAGGAAGAAGAAATTGCAGAGATAGAATAGAATAAAAGAAGGAATGAAAAACTAAAAATACAGCCAAGTTACAGGGGCTAGCAGAAAGAGAGTGAACTAGGAGGGAGTAAGGATTGGCAGAATGAGTAATGCATTCGCTGCCCTTTTGGCTGGTTTAGGTGAATGTTTGAGTCAGGTAGTAACATGTATTTCTCTGAGTGAGAAGTATCAGAGATTTGAGCAAATAACCTGTGTTAACAGTGCAGTGCAGCGCTGAATGAATAATGGAGATGTAATCTTGCAGATGCAACATTAAACTGATGTCCCACCATCTGTGCTGGTAGCTGAGATGGATCTTAAAGATTCCATATCTGGGTACTGGGCTGCTTTGGAAACACTGTCTGCTTCTGTGGGCAGGTGCAAGGAGGTCCCCTGGTCATCTTGACTTAAGTTCCACCAAGTGAACTTTCTTGGCCGCAGTTCCCAACTTCTGCCCATTAGGTGCCAGCTATGGCTCTGTTGGTCGTGCCCTTTCCTCTGAATCAGAAGGTTGCAGGTTCAAGTTCCCTTCCAGAACTTGAGCCATAAGATCTGGTCTGATAGTGCAGTGCTGAGAGACTGCTGCACTTTTGGGAGTGCTGTCTTTTGGATGAGATGCCAAACAAAGGCCCTGTTCTCTTAGATGGATGTGAATGATCCCAAGGCAGTGTGTTAAGGGAGAGTGGGAAGCTATCTCCAGTATCCTCTCTGATACTTATCCCTCAATCAGAATCACAAAAACAGATAATCTGGTCATTACTATAGGAACAGGAGTAGGTCATTCAGCCCATCAAGCCTGCTCCATCATTCAATTAGATCATGGCTGATCATCTACCTCAACATCACTTTCCTGCGCTATCTCCATATCCCTTGGGTGGGATTTTCTGCATCCACCTGCTACCGGGATTGTCCGGTCTCGTTGTAAGGCAATGGACTTCTGGCTGGGGGTCCACCTCGCCCGCAGCAGGTCCCACCTGCATTGGGGCCGGAAAATCCCGACCCTTGATACCACTAGTCTCCAGGAATATATCGATTTCTGTTTTGTACATGCTCAACGATCAAGCTTACACAACCCTCTGGTGTAGAGAACTCCAAAGATACACCACCCACTGAGTGAAGAAACTCCTCCTCATCTCAGTCTTAAATGGCCTGCCCCTTATCTTGAGATTATCTCCCCTGGTTTTAGACTCACCAGCCAGGGGAAACATCTTATCTACATCCACCCTGTCACGCACTGTAAGAATTTTGTGAGTTTCAATGAGGTCACCCCTCATTCTTCGAAACTCCGGGGAATAGAGACCCGGTCTCCCCAATCTCTCCTCATAAAATAATCTAGCCATCTCGGGGATTAATCTGGCGAATCTCCGTTGCACCCCCTCATTGCCAAGTATATTCCTCCTTAGATAAGGGGACCAAAATTGTACACTGTACTCTAGATGAGGTCTCACCTAGTCTCCACACAACCGCACCACACTGCTGTTTGTGAGAGCTTGCTGTGCTGCTTGGCAGCCAGTTTTGCTCCATTACAGCAGTGCCTACACTTCAAAAAGTACTTAATTGTCTGTAAAGCACTTTGGGATGTCCTGATCATGAAAAGGCAATATAGAACTGGAGGTCTTTCTCATTTTTCTAAATTAGGAAGTGTGTGAGAGCTCTCCAGTATCCTGGTCAACAATCCTATCCAAATCAACGGCACTAAAGACAGATTAAATGATCACTTATCTCTTTGCTGTTTGTAGGGTCTTGTTTTGTGCAAAATAGACACTGTGTTTGCCCAGCTAATAACAGTCAGTGCACTTCAAAGCTATTTGCTATATGCAAATGTTCAGAGACGTTTCTGAGAGATGTGATGAGCTGCTTCATAAACACAAGGCTTTACTTTTATGATAGGCATTAATTCCTGGAATATCTAGGCACTGCCACATGAAAGTGTTTGGAGATGCAAATTGAGATGATGTGGCCTCTAGTTTTATCACTGCTGTGGGTACCCTGTTTAAATATGGAGAGGGAAGGGAGCTCTGTCATTGATAGTCGAGGACTACTGTCCCACTAAATGAGCTGCAGTCTGACGGAGCCTGGAAAAACTTGCAAGGGAGGAAAGGATGTCGAATTCTCTTATTGCAAGAAACATTTTGTGCTTGGGAGTTGTGTGGAGCAGCGCCTTCTTCAACCTGGATTCACATCTAGCTAATGTTGGAAATCTCCTCCCTCTCCCAATAGCACAGGGCCCAAGTAAAATAAGTTCGATCAATCTCAACCCATTCCAAATAGACCACAGTGAGAGGACATAGATTGCACACCCGTTGAAACTAACAGAATGGAAATTATCTCCCCTACTCAACCCTAGAGCTACAAATTACCAAAACTTGGTCACGTCTGATTTTAACCTTTCTAACAATGGTGGTTCTGACTTCAGCAGCTTCAGCTCTGAGCTCTGGAATTCTCTTCCTAAACCAGTCCAGTTTTCTTGCCTTCTCTAAGATGCTGCCTAAAACCTACATCTTTGACCAAGTTCTTGGTCACCTGTCCTAATATATAGCTATATGCCTTGGTGTCAAATTTTGCTTGATAACACTCCAGTCAAGTGGCTTGAGATGTTTCACTAAAGGCACTATATAAATCCAAGTTGCTGTTGGTCGCTGGAAATTTTAAGACTTTGGGAGAGGTGATGTTCACCTTCACCATTTGGTGGCAAACTACTGAAATGAAAGTCGGGGCCAGTTCTATATCAGGTGGATGTTCTGTTCCACCAGTTTACCGCTTAAGCTGTTAAATGTCTATAAAAAGCAGAGGTGAATATATCAGAGGAATGTGATAAGTAACATTTCTGATGTAAAAGTATGACGTATGTCACAAGTGCAAATGTCACAAATGCGAAAGATCTGTTTATTTTTGAGAGTGAGAAATGTCCAAACAAGTTTGGATTTTGTACCAAAATAGATGAACCTCACATATAATTTATAAAAATCATATCTCAGACCAATGGAATGTCACTCTGAAAGACTTTAAACTTGGCAATTATGATTACATGTCTTTCTTTTTGGACAAGGCATTTAACTGAGTAATGGGACTTGCTTCAAAATAACAGAAAAGGTACAATTCAAACACTGACGTGAACAGGTATGCCTTGGTATTTCTGAGACACCCACTGCTTTTTGACCATCAAGACTGGGTTTCGTCTGCTATGGTGATTTGAGCCATCCATAGAGTGAAGGAAAAGCAAAAAAAAAAATGCAGCCAACCAGTGGTTAATAAAATCGTAATTTAACTTGTGAATCTTACACAGTGTTGCCTACGGAAAGAGAGGACAAAGCAAGTTCCCCTCAGAGGGTATTATTGATGCTATAGGCATAATTAAGGGGTTCAGCAGCTTATGAAGCTTCATCCAATGTTAGTAATATGCAACTGTAGGCGTTACGGTGTGACAGGTCACTTTATAATGGGAAACTCTGACAGAGAACGCACGGGATGGAGATACCGAAATAAAAAGGACTTATAAAAGAGGACTTGCATTTGCGTAACATTTTTCATGGTCTCAGATCAGCCCAAAGCACTTTACAGCAATGGACTACTTTTGAAATATTGTCACTGCTGGAATGCAGGAAAGGCAGCGACCAATTTTCCTCAGCAGTACCAAACCAGCATAGCAAGCTCCCACAAACAACTATGTGATAATGACCAGATAATTTGATTTAGTGATGTTATTTGAGGGGTAAAAATTGGCCAGGATACTGGGGTGAGGCCCCTCCCCCCAACCTGCTCTCCTTCCAGATAGTGCCATGTGATCATTTATGCCCATCTGAGAGGCCAGGCTCATTGGTTTAATATCTGATCCAAAAGACAGTGCCTCTGACAGTGCTGCACTCCCTTGGTACTGGAACTGGAGTATCAGCCTGGATGATGTGTTGGAGTGGGAGTCAAACAAAAGATGGGATAGTGGTGCCCACTGAGCTGCACAAATCAGATCACTGAGGACATAGAGCAAAGAAATAAGCCTCATTCTTCATCTTGACATCTATACTCTACTGCTTCAACATCCACATTCTCACCACTCTCTAGATAAAGAAGATTCTTCTGAATTTCCTATTGAATTTTTTCGTGACTATTTTAGACTCGTTTAGTTCTGCCCCCACATGCACCACAGGGAGATGGTGGCGTAACCGACCTGGAATTGAAAACGAGCCTCAGTAATGATGGCCATGAAAGCACTATCGATTGTGGTTAAAAACCCCATCTGGTTCACTAATGTCCTTTAGGGGAAGGAAATCTGCCACCCTGACCTGGTCTGGCCTACATGTGACTCCAGACCCACAACAACGTTGACTCTTTACTTGCCCTCTGAAATGGCCAAACAGGCCACTCAGTTCAAGGGCAATTAGGACAATTCCATGAAGGAATAAACACACAAACACACACACACAGATTTCCAAAAGGAAGTTTTTCCTCAGAACATTCAAAAAGACCCCCCCAAAATGTTGACATTTCTATAGTATTGACTTTCAAAAGAAAAAGTAATCATTGCACCAATTGGTTAAAGGCACCTGCTGCCCTTTGGGGTGTCCTGTCTCACACCTGAGCAGGTGCATTCGGTGGAGGGAGCGCCCTTTGGCGGGGAGGGGAGGGGAGGGGAGGGGGGGAGTGAAGGAGTGGGGAGGGGAGGGGGGGGGGGGGGGGATGGTGGTGGAGAGAGAGGGCGCGCGCGCGCGCGAGGGCGAGTATCCGTGCGCGCGCCGCCGACGGGAAAGATGGCGCCGTGTGGCCGCGGGCTCGCGCGGGAGCCCGCACTGTGCTGGAGAGTGCGCGCCGCCGGCCCACCTCTGCACCGCTGAGCAGCCAGCGAGCCGGGGAGGATGGAGTTAGGGGGACTGGGAGGACATTGTCCAGCGGCGGGAGGCGAGAGCCCCTCCGAGCCCATTCACCAGGAACCTGGGCTGAGAGACAGGGGCTGCTGCACATAGAGTTCTTCAGACATTTGACATAATCATCAATTGCTGTCAGAAATTTGTTTACCATCAAGCTGTACATATTTCCCCCTCTCTTGAGCAGACACTGTTTATATATATTTATATATATATATATATATTTTTTATTTTAATGATGACCATGTGGAGGTGCTTGCAACTGAGGTTTGTTTGGCTTCTCTTGTCCTCAGGACTCTGCAATCCCAGCCTGGCTTTCAGCTCTCATTTCGACCCGGGTGAGTAATGGAAGGAAAAGGACATTCTCTCTCTCTCTCTCTCTCTTTCTTGTTTGTTTATTTATTTCTATTTGACATTGGTTGGGACTTTGTTCCCTGCAATTTTTAAAGTATATTTGCAAAGCAATATTTACATAGAGATAAGATCCG